>NW_025776695.1:0-130121 GCF_021130785.1 Homalodisca vitripennis
AATTATTGTCATAAGAAATCATACTGAGTTTAAAGCATTATATAACATTGCCATCAATCTATAATAAAAATGTTTGCAATTGAATAAAACCCATATTTTGGAACAAAATACTATAGTTTTTGAAACAGTGTACACAAGTTTTCATCCTAAACAGTACAATCCTATATATTTGGTAAATATTTGAAATATAATAAGCTGAATATCTGGTAGACAACAGGGCATGCTGGTTAGATATTAAGAGGACTTCCCGTGGGGTATGTGCCGTAAACTCATTGGACATAAATGAAAATTACACCCAAGTGTATTGTAGAAAGGTTTGCGATTAATATCAGAAATATCAAGTAACACATAACGGTAAGTTTTATCTCCTTGCTTAATAAAAACGAATATTTTATGTTTATAAAGCTCTATAAACGAAAAAACATGTACATTCATATACATAGTAATAGGTATCGTTTAAAAAAATTTCTTTATAACCACACATGTTATTTATTTCTCATGTACGTGTTAAAACAAAAAAATATGTTGTTGGGACTACCATCAACGAGTTTTATGCACTGCTACATTAGTTTTTAATTCAGAAATTTCAATAGATATATCACGGTAAAAAGGCCCTCTACTGCAAAGCAGGTGACAATAACAGGTTGAATTACCGTAAAAAAGTCAATCTAAAAGGTATTTAACAAAATCAATCCAACGAAGTACCTATACCTATTGTGTTTATATAAGTTAACCCAAAACGTATCATTACTCTTTATAACATATACAGTTTACTAAATGTGTTTCCTTTCGTTCTCAATCATTATTACCCATAAAACGTAATGAAAAAGGCATTATTTAATTAGTAATAAATCAGAACTCCAAAAGACCGATGGTTACCATTTCCAATAGTGATTTTGAGATAGTAGTTAGTAAAGAATTTAACACCACATTTTACCCCCTCATAGATGTTGGGTACGCAATAGATAAAAAAAGTAGTAGACAGATTTCGAACGAAATTTGGCACGAATATTGCTCGAATTAAAAAAGAGACATTTTGTTCCCAAAATACTAATTATTAGAAAACGATCATTCTATAATATTGTATTGAACAAATAAAACACCATCCATCGTTTTTGCGGTAAATATACAGGGTGTAAATTAAGTCATGATACACCTGGATATATTTCAGATTGGCAATACTGATATACAATCTTCAAAATACTTCTTATTAAATTCCTTTTTGGAATTTTTTAAAGATAAAAAATCTTCGCTAACTTTTTCGAAGGGGGTAGAGGTGCATCAACTTTAAATTTTAAAAATTTCAACCCCTATCTTATGACATTTTTATTTGAAAGTTAAATTTTAAAAGGAACTCTATGATACGAACAAATAATCTCTACGATGATCCTATACAAAAGTTAATTGGTAAATAATTCCTTACATTTTTAGTGAAACCTAGAAAAAGACAACATTTTACTAAAACTATAGATAGGATAATAATTTAAAGGGTTCAGCTGGGTCACTCAAAGTCTTACTAAAAGATATCACGCTATGCATTGTGTTTGTAGGCGCAAGGCATTAGCATTGTCCCTACAGATTATTATTTATTGCGTTATTTGCCTATAAACTCTTGCCTAAAAATGGCCGTAGAGGCATTTTCATAGTATCGTTGTGTTTTATATTTATAAAAACAACATTTTAATCTATTATGTTGTTAGATGCACGTTAACCATATTTTTTATAGTGAAATTATTTCTAGAACGTGTTTTCATACTATGCAGTCACTCTAAGTCCGATATAAGGTTATTGCTGTAACACTGACTTGTAGTAAAATTAATTTCGTGTCCGTTTATTACAGATAGGAAGGGTCAAACTCATCTTGATTTAATTTCCTGTACCAGTTGCATAACTACAAGTAGGAAAGTTCAATAAGTTATTGCTAGCGTCTCGAATACAAAAGGAGAGACACCGCCTCACGCCCGAGGTTTTCGTATTTTAACTCCCCTCTCAGTGATCTGTAACAACTGTCAAACCGTGGTTTGGTACGATACGGGTGGATGTACGCCATCTCTGACCAACCGTTTGAACATTAGACAGGAACTGATCTGTTCTTTGAAATTGTGCCTTATCCCCCATTGATTGATATTGGATTGTTCTTTAGAACCACTTTTAACGTCGTTTTACGGGAAATGGCACAAACACACCTACATATATTTAGTGACCTTCCTGGGAATCGAACCTGTAACCTTTTGCTTAGAGAGCCGCAGCCTTAAACCCTAACGCTACAGTGAAGGACATTATTTTCAACTGTTTGCCTATTATTGTTCTCTAGTTTTATGTATAAATGTAATATTTAAACATTTTAAAGCATTTTTGATGCTTATAAGTCATATCTTATACTTAGTGTAATTTTTTAAAATCTCCGATGAATATATGTCAACAAAAGTGGGAAAAAGTGTTTGAAAGTTTAAAATTTTTACTATGCGAATAACAAGATGGCAACTTTGATAATCAGAAATCAAAATCTCCCAGCTAATCTGTTTAAAGCTAAAGTCCAAATCCACGGCTCTAACTTACAAAAATATTTTATATATAAAAATTTAGAGATAAGGTTTAAAATCAAAAATGCTAATGTGGAGCTACTAGTTACTCACTTTGATGAGAAAAAAATATAAAAACCATAGAAATTTGAACATCTGTTTAGCATTTCAAACACAACTTTGTGTTTTGATGCACTCTGACATTTTTATTGTAAAAAGAGGACGTATTAAAGGAACAAGAAACAAAACAACTAAACTTCATAATATATTTATACTTCTTATCACTTACTGTATGCACTATTACATTGCACTCACTCTATATTATAAAAAAGTACTTGTAAACGAGGAAATAAAACCTAAAGAAATTATAAATCTGAAAGAAAACCTAGACTTTAGTATTTGTTAAAACGGGAAACTACAGAAATATACTTTAATAGAGCTATATAATTTAGTATGTAACTACGTGCACTATATAAGTTTACTATAATACTAAAGGGGTTCTAATTCATTTTACAATATTTAGGTAATGAAAAAGACGTACTTTATAATCCATAAATATGCTCATATCTTTACCGTTTGCTTTTTTTAGTTAGTATAAACAATTTCTAAATGTTTAATAGAAAAATTAACATGTTTAATCATTCACACGGGGCAGTTCAATACAGCATGTAGTTCCCTATTGAGATGCAGCATCCCGTAATGAACTGTTGATTCACTGCCAACAACATTGATTATTAATTAAATAATCGAGTGCCATTGAACCTGTGTATGGCAGTGTGGAATGGAGAAGTTAAACACAAACGTGGAATGTCGGAAATAATGTGATTAGTTTTAATCAGGTATTGGTTTACGTGTCTTTCTCCTACAAGGAATACAGTTATATCAAAAATAATGAAGTGTACTACGTCAAGTCATTGTTTCTTTCAATGATTAATGAAATTATTATTCTCATAAAAAGTGTGCTGTGAGATTATCTAAAATGTAATGAAATAATTAATGAATCGTTACGCATTCAGTAAAATTAAATTCCACTAAAATTTACATTTCAGACTCGTCGTAAGTTTTAATACCTTTTTTATAAAATCTCCTCTAAAATGTTTTTATAACTAATAAAATTGAATTTTAAATATATATAACATAATACATTCACAAAAAATGTATGGTAAATAAAGATCCAATATTTGACTTGTGGATTTACTGCTAATTTACTTAAATACTTAAGTATATTTCCTCAAAGAATCACTGTGAATTAAGTGATATGGTTTTAATAACATGACTAATTTAATAAGTTTACCTTTAATTAGTAATTAATTTACAATACAAACGATATAACTCTACCTTTACAGGTTAGAATATTGAAATCAGGAAATTGTACATCAACAGAGGGAGGATGAGAGAGAATCGTGTGGTCTGGGGAGGAGGTGCCTGTACTGGCTAATTAAGACTCTAACAAGTCTGCCATGAACTAATGAAAGTGCAGAGCACAGCGTTGATCCTAGCACATCCATGACTTTTCTCAAATATGTTCATTTTTGAACATATCTATTTCAGAATTGTTACAGATCATTTTAAAAAAAGAATGTTATAAGAAATTATTGGAGAAATTATGGCTATGTTCTATTTGGATTTAGGGGAATATCTATCTTCCCAATGCTGGGATTGAAAAAAAAAAACAGTTAACTATTAATAGCACTATTATTAAGTAACATGAGAAAACATTTAAATTGAGTTTTAAACAGGTACGTAACTAAATAGTCCGGTTTACTTTTTCATTTTGAAACTTTGACCTCCTAGACCATAAAATAGTAGACATTTTTTTTGTAATTGCATGGATTTAGTATTTTCATTTTTGTTGCAATATTTTCATGTCCCTCGATACATGATACTATGATTAAACCTCTCAATAAATTATCAGTTTTCAACTAGAAAGCTTAGATACCTAAATAATTGCTCTGACATCTATATAATATTTTACCACAATTTAAAATTCTTGGTCGTAAGATTTTTCTGTTCCTGAATAACATACACGGCCTTTGTCAGGTGTTTCTGTTCTGTGTTTACAATACCAACATAGTATTTACGAGTAAATAATCGTAAATTAATTGAGTTGGATGCATGCCTACAAGAATAGTCTGTTTAGGGTATTTCAATGAGCATTGCAATTGAAAATTTCAAAGCAATCGTGACCTGTGGTGTCTTATTTAATCTTCAGTGATAATGTCTAGAACGTAATTCATGCCTAAACTCAATTGGCTCCGTTAACAAAACATTTGTTTACCATTGTAAATTTTATGTTAACATAGTAGGATTTTTAATAACTACTTACTATATCATGTTGAAAAGAAAACACTAATTTTTTACATATTAATGGAGCGTCGTTTTTTTAACAATTATGTTACATTTTCAGTAGGTTAGGTTTAAAAGTCTTAGGCCTAGTTTAACTAGGTAAAACTTTATTTAAATAAATGTTCTATAACAGCCAGACTGTAATGAATGGATTATAAAAGTGAGTTGCTGTTATTGTCTATGGCAAATATATTTCTCTTGGTATACACACAAAACATTACTTAGAATATATTTATTATATAATTTGTTCTCGAGGCAATACCAACGTTAACGATCCTCTTGAATATATATATATATATATTATATATATATATATATATATATATATATATAATAAACAAAATAGCAATACTTGTTCTAGACTCTAGTTCTTTTAAACATTTAATGTATAAAGAATAAAGTATTTGTAATCAACAAAACGGACAAGAAAACAACTTAATGGATACTTTCAAATACCATTTATGAGACGTTTGCTCCAGTCCATTCAAATTTTTTATAAATAATCTCAAGTCAAAAAATAAAGCAAAAGACCCTTCATTCAGTCTGCTATTTCCTCCATATAAGCCTTCACACAACCCTGCTATGGATAAGACCTTTCATAATAAGTGAAAGTAATTAAGCTTCATATGTAGACAGAGAAATTCTACAAAGTATATTTACCGTAACAGGATCTGTTATATATAAAATGTGTTACACAATTCATCGTAAAAGTATGCTCTTGTTTATAAGAAAAAGTATTCATTGTACGTGCTGGAAAGAGAGGGTGAAGGGAGAAAGGGAGAGATAAATTTCGTTTACATAAAACAACTTTCTGTTGGCATAAATAATAACATAATTTCTAACAATGTATTATGTAGAGAAGGGAAAAAGTTCTTTAGCAACATTTAGTGTAGGTCTACAAATACCGTTTTCCTGTCTGTCGCTATAGATAAGGAAATACTAAGATTATACAAAGGTTCTTTAAGCCTTACTTCACTTTTAGTGGAAACCGAATACTAATTATATAATTGAAGTTCCATTTCCATCTATATTTACGCTGTAGAATGGAAGGATAACGAGTAAAGGTGAAGAGGTCAGGATATTTTCTGTAAGAGATGAAATTGCGTTTTTACTACCCCCGTAAATCGTTTAAGTCACTGCTATTCATCCCAATGGTATTACCCTAGGCCGGATTTCCTTTTGCGGATGTAAACTGGCTATTTTCATAATGTAAAAAATTCTTCATTTTTGTACTAATTCCACTATTATATTGTTATTATGTTTATTTGACCTACTTTTGTCACATACCGGTAGATAATATTTGATGTAAAAAACATTATTAATTAATTCACTGTATGGTATCCCTTTAGAAAGGAAATTTTCATTTTGTTACATAGTTTTTAAAATATAATATTCATTTAAAGCAGTTATTGAAAATATTCATCACTAATTTTATCCACTTTTTACAAATATATTTTAATTAAAATGCATAAAACTCCACTTAAATTTACAGCTTTATTCTGTCTCTTTACGGAGTAACAAATCACGTGGAATATGAAATTTGGACATCGCGTTAGTTTAATATATCCAATTTCATAAGAACAACACGCTACTCCCTGGGATTAGATTAAGGTAAGATTTAACCGGGCAATCGTCAGAGGGATACTTTATCAGAAACCTACATCCTATATCTTGTGGTTTACCTGGCCCACGTTTTAAAGGAAATCTAGGAATCCTACCTGAAATTTCTGAGACTGTATATGTAGAGTTAGTAAAAGTGAATTGACAACAAATATTCTATTACGTTTACTTTGAGCACTCCAACACAACAGTTTGTCCAAAATTATTTTGCAGAATATGGTTTTATATTTAATTTTTATGAGTAAAAATAAAATTCATAATTTTTTTCAGGAATGTTTTTTGTGTCTTGAACAATCTAATTACTCAAGCACTGCAAAATTGTACCTCGCAATTGGCAGATCTCGCTGTTGTTTTTTTGCACGTTATAATAGTTAAACAAGCTTGTGTTTTATCGTCTTACATATAGTATCGTACTCATTTCTTAGTTTTTTGTTAGTAGTCTTTTCGGAACATCTGCTTTTATGCTAAACGTATTTTCTGAATCTACTGTTACATATGTATTTTTTTTGGTACACTTGAACTATTCTGATGTAACTATTTTTGAAAAAGTTTTAATCTTACCAGTGAACTAAAAAACTGTATAATTATAAAGAA
This sequence comes from Homalodisca vitripennis, assembly GCF_021130785.1. Taxonomy (NCBI): domain Eukaryota; kingdom Metazoa; phylum Arthropoda; class Insecta; order Hemiptera; family Cicadellidae; genus Homalodisca; species Homalodisca vitripennis. The sequence continues at coordinate 7,083 of NW_025776695.1, forward strand.
ATATATGTTTTAACTATCTTGGAGAATTACATTAAATTATGATTACCGTCTCTAGTGTTTCTGCCACCAAAATGAAATGATGTCAGCTAAAAGGAGGCCACTCCTGTCTCTAGAATCCACCACTTTTATACAAATAGAATGCTTCTTTTAATTCAGCACAAGAACCAATTCAAATAGCTAACTACGCCTCTTTTAGCTCTGAAGTGTATATTGACAGCCATCGAAGATGCAGTTTCACACATGTTTCATTATTAACTCATGCGAGAACTTTTATTAATACCGCCCTGTATACAGGGTGTAAAATTAAGTCCTAAAACGCTTGGATATAATCAAAACTAATGGAGATATTAATGTACAATCTTCTCTCGTCAGAATTCTGTCAGGGATACGTGGACAGTTAGTTCACACCGACACCCGTAGACTACCGATCCTATTTTAAAAACTTAACAGGCCATTTTTTGTTTTCTATCTGAACTCATGATAGTGATGGTACCATTTCATTTCATCAGTTTTTATTGAAAGCAAAACTTAAGCCATCACGTATGAAATGAATACATTATCGTGATTATTAAAAATAATGCATTCAATTTACAATTTAATTAATACGACATTGTTACTGATCACATCCAAATCAATACAAATTCGCTAAGACTTTTTTATATTGAGTTTGTATTGATTCTTTTCCCTTCTTGTTTCCTCGTCGTTGGTAACAATGCTTTAAATGCGTGTACTATGCATTGTAACTGCAATAGATAATTTATTGTTTTTAATTATTACAACTAAGAATGGAAAAACCATTTAGTTCAATTCTATCACATATCAAATTTGTATTTGTAAAATACTTGCTTAGTTTATTTACACAAAGCCAATATTTTTTATATTACTTCAAGTAAAAGGAGGTGAGATAGAACTAAACTCAACATTTGAATTTAATCAAACTTTACAACAAAAAAATACTTTAATCGAAGTACGCAACCGTTAAAAGTAATAACAATCCACTTAAATAAATTAAATATAAAAAAAAATTTAAATAATACTATAGAAAATTTGGATTTAAAAATATGTATCATTACATTATGTGTATAAGAAGCACACTATTTAAAATGCATTTAGGCCAATCTTAACAACGCCTAAGAGAAAATATATCCTTCCTTACACATTACTTTATGTATAAAAATGATTGTATTTATTTATAAAAATGAGAGAAAACCAAAAAGTGAGTAATTGCACTTGAATATTAATTATTAAAATACTTCTAAAAACATATGTATACAGCACGAAATGTAACTAACTATTGAATAATTTATCTAAAAGTAACTAAAACAATCTTAGCATTAATAATTAAATTACATTAACTTTATTTATTACACGATATCAAAAATATTCTATTCAGAAATAAATAAAAGTATTAAAAATTCAATTATATTATCGAAAAATATAATTATAAAATGTAGGATTTGAGTCAGTTTATAACAATTCATTGATGCAGTACAAACTCTGTGTGTGTATTAATAGTTTCAGAATATGATGGTTTTATTGCGTTTTATTTATTTTGTTACGCTAACTAATATAACTTTAATTTACTGTACAGTATTAGTAATAACAATAGCATATTATCAAAAACCTAAGTTAATTAGGTCTTTAAACAGCAATAATTAATATTATGAATTTAGAGTTGTTGAAAGATCCGAACCATAATACGATATGTAATATTATATATTATGGAAACAATACGTATTTGCCGATGTATTGAAATTTTTATATTCCCAAACATAAGTACCGTATTGACGAAATTATATCAAATAATCAATGAATTTTTAAGGTACAAACAAAAAACGTTCTAGCAATAATGGTATAGTGTACTGTACAGTTTTCATTTTTAAACTTTGCTTTATAGCAAGGAGTAGGGTGTCGTACGACATGTGCAATGTTGTTGTACATTGAGCAGTATATTGTCATTTGATATATTGTAATGCACTAAAAGACAGGTATTTTATTAATATAATTTTCACTCACAGCTATAAACACCAGTTCAAGTTACTGAAGTGTGAGCACGATCCCTTTATAACCCATCGTCAAAAGAACCACGTCCGGGTGGTAGTCTCAGGCAGTTTACCTTACGCCTTGTGGTCCCGTTCCTTACGAAATAGATAATAAAATGGCTTTCAACAGTTTTACGAGGTAGAACCTACAGGACATTTACCCATATTAATTTAACGTTATTTATAAAAAACAATCTCCTATTTTATATCGAATAATTAAAAAATGGATGCTTTTTTTGGTAATTCATACATAACTATGCATACCTATTATTATTCATCTCCAAAGTGCAAAATTATCGATAAGACAGAAATAAGTTATCGAACAAGTAATAGAGAAGCATTTAGGTTAAACATAATATTCATGATATGGTAGGTGTGTTTTTTTTTACTGTAGAAGGAAATATAATAACTATATTCTAAGGTTTATATACGTATTATAACCATGAAGTGTTTGTTGAAAAGGCTCAATACAAGCACATACAAAGGGTAGAATATATTGCTCGTGAGATAAACCCGTGGATTGCGCCGAAGATGCGGCTATTGTTGTTCATGAGTCTTTTGTAGAGTACACTTGAATATATACATGAGATGGGGTTTGTATCATTGCTTTAAAAATTCTCTATTGAGATACTCTTGCGTATATTGGGTATTACTTTTCCAAACATTTCTTATATTACACTAGTTTTATTGAGTACGATTGTTAATATTTCCGGCAGGTTTCTACCTATAAATTAACGAAATTATTTTATTCAAAATAATTTAAATGGAAACATATTAAACATATTTAATTTTATAGTCATAAAGGACCAAATATTATTAATCATTATGTAAATGGGACACTCCTCCCTAAAATGATCTTTGTTTTTATATTTGGGTCACATGCATTATTAAAGAATTAATTGTTTTAGTTAATATGTAAATATTTTTTTTCCACATACCGGTAATCCTTTTAGCGTTTGTTGTTAAACCACTTTTTCGTAAAAAACCACAAAAAATTATATCCACGCACCTTTTAATTGAATTTAAAATTAAGCCAAAAACTATAAATAAACATTTTAAAAAGTAATTTATTTACTTAATTTAAATATTATTGTTAATTTTAGGGGGATCTTGAGACGAGGAGTAATAGATCTTTCCCGTTGTTTATGCAAATAGAAAATCAGTTTACCGTTCACAAAATGGTTCATACATTGAATTCACTGATTTTGAAGTTTTTTTACAGACAGGCCTCCAATTTTTAAAAAGCAGCATGAATAAAAGGCCTAGTCCCCTTGACTTACTTAAGATATTTAATTTGATCATGAGACGTATGGATAGCCTGGAGGACTGGCGATGCTGCAGTATCCTGTAGGATCAGTATCACCAACTCAGAAACAGCGTTTAGCTGGACCTTTCTAATTTTAGATTGAGATACATTAACACGTAATTTGCCTGCAAGGAAAAAATAATTCATAGGTCACGTGGCGTAATTAGAAAATATAGGGGTTTGGCAAGCAGCAATTTCCATTACCAGTCCAAGTTACCTTGTGATTTTTTTTTGCTTTCTTGTAGACCAAGCAAAAACGTTGTTTCTGCAAAAATTATATCAAACTAACTGCAACCTTACCCCACAAAGAAACCATGCATAACCCTATGTTTTAGTTTAAACCAGTGATGCAGTTGGTTGTCCTGCATGTAATCAACTGGATCGTTACCAATGCAACTGGTGCTTATAATATATTTTCTTCAACTCGTGAAACATGTATTAATTGCCATACTTCTATCTATTAATATAAATTTTAATTAAATTTGTAAATTTTTATATAGTAGGTGTCCGCGGCCGTGATGTCCATGGGTCACTAGGCTTGGTTTGTTGCAGGAAAATGAATTTGTGAGTGAAAGTAAAAAAAAATATAAAAAATAAAACATCTAAATCGTACTATAATATATTTTGAAACTTTTTTTAAAATTAATTAATAATATATACGAATTAAGTAATAAAATATATACACAGTGTAAATTTAAGTATGCATTTTTTTAGGCATTATTTTTATTCCAGCATTTAGCTTAATGAATTTTTACACAACTAAAAATTCCTGGACAATAAGAACCACCATCGAGATAACAACCACTTCCACATTTTGGCTCACTTCTCCCTCTGCCGCGAGTTGATTTGATTACTAACAATTTTATATCTAGTGGAAATTTCTTACTCTGTGTACAGTAGCGGTTTGTGGGAAGGGTTAAAAAGTAAAGTATTGTTACTATTGAAAATACTATATACATCTAAGAATATAATTGTAAATAACAAAGAATGTTTAAATTATTGTTATTAATTTTAATAAAGATTTTAATACTAACAAATTTTGTATCTAGTGGAAATTTCTTATTCTGTGTACAGTAGCGGTTGTGGAAAGGGTTAAAATGTAAAGTATTGTTACTATTAAAAATTCCTATATACATCCAAGGAATATAATTATTGTAAAATAATAAATAATGTAAAATTATTGGTATTAATTTAATAAGATTTGATATGAAAAACACAATTTCTTTTTAAAAGTGTTCACCTCTGCAGCTCAGTCCTTTAGTTGCAAAAAGAGCAGGCTAAACTTGAATAGATAAAATATGATACTTAAATATTTTAATAATTAAAAAGTTTTTGAGATCTATAAGATCCACAATATTGATTCTGCCGTATCGATAAAGATATTGCCTAAAGAGATCGAATTTCTATTATATTAAATTTACCTTCGTAGCCCAGTTAAACATAGTTTTAATATAAGAGTGATAAAATGAGCGTAGATGTTTCTTAGAGTTAAAGTTTACGAGTATATTTGTAGTTTACAAACAAGTGAGGCACTTCGTACATAACTAATTCCAACTTTTTAAATGCAAGAAATTATAATCTTACTGAAAAATGTGTATGAGAAAAGAGGCACTATCACAAAGTACTTTGTGATATTGAATATTTTGTATTCCATTGGGACATAAACTAAAGATGAAGCCATAAATATTATGAATACCTTTAACTTTCTTGTGTGGGCACCGAGTGAACTTATGCAATGCAAGAAAAAAGCTCAACAGTGAAAGAGATTAAAAAAAAGTTAATTTTATGAAACATACGAAGAATTACTTGTTGCATTGAGATGTACTTATGCATCAAAAACAATTACAATGTTTTAATTGCTAAATAAAGTAAATGTAAAAATTATAATGTAATTGAACTACAATCTTTATATTAAATCATCATTAACATTGATACATATTGATTATAAAAAGCAATGTAGGAATTTCGTATCAAAAAATGTATACGTATAGTTACCAATTAGTTTTTCCGTCAAGAACGCTAGCAATATTAGACTTAAACATAAATATGGAATTTCTCGTGTATTATGAATTATCATTTCCACGTGTTTACATTGTATTATATTCATCGATACAACGTGGGGAAGTCTTATATTGCACTGGTATCGTATTTACCTGAAGTTAACGGTTTTGGACATGAGTAACTTTCTTAGATATACACACACTTACACACCTTACTTAGTTTATCGAGTAAAAACTTAAGAAAAACTTAGTTTTGTACTGTAAATACATTAGACTAGGTGTGAACTGAAACGACCAAAAAATGAACACTTTATAGATAGAAGTCATAAGTACGTAAATATATTTAATTCGTTTGGGACAAACGAGGCAAACTCAAGAAAGGCTTTAGAAAGAATTTGGAAACAGATCACAAACCTGGAAATAAGCAATGTTTGACCAAATTAGTTTTTTTAAACGTAAGTATTTTATTGATGGGGCCAGCGAGGCAAACTCAGTTGTGATTATGGGAGGATATAAATAATTTGAACCAGAAATGCCCTATACACGCCAAACTTGATAGAAAGTAATTAGTTCCTCAAAACATCTGATCGTCTAACCATGAATTTTCAAATAGCGTTTAACCTGATGTTATGCGTACTTTACATTTTTAAAAAATATTATAGAGTGCAATCATAATTCATCATTACGTCTAGTTCTTAGACAAAGTAGGATGCGTATTCTAATTAAACAACCACGTGCAATGCGCGGGTTATAGCTATTAAGAAAACATAATGACTTTTTATCGTTATTAAACAATTAGAGCCAGCACTAAGAAGTCTTAGAAGCGCAATGATTACCATGGCAACTATCAATGACACTCACAGCACAAACTCAGCAACAGACTGACATTCCTGTGTCGAGTTGTCTGCTGAGGGTGGCACGTTCCGGTAACAGTTATGGGTTTTAACTTAAATGCAGATAGTTTCTGACAGTTTAAAGCTAGTTTGACATATTTCGTTAGAATTTATTCCTTTTTAACTTTCCTCAATACATTAAAAGAGTGCATAATTAAGGTTTATTTCAGTAACTGCTACTGCTACTGCACGTAAATATTATATAAATAGTTTTCGTAATGGGATTAAATATATTTCTGTTTTTATACTTGTAAAAATGTCTCATATGCCGTTATAATAATAGCAAATAAATAATTAATACAAAAAGGGATTTATCCCCTAATAAGTAAACAAACAATGAAGTATCATTTTACATTACAGATGTATGTATCGGAACATTTAAAAGCTTAAAAATATAATGCAGTTTTATTAATGTAACGTTGTCTTCCCTACATATATCTTATACACCATGTTTCCAGTTCAGAGAGGTAATATAATTCATATACATTATTGTGTAAAGAATTTAGGAGACTATAAAATAATAAATCTCCTTGGACTTTTTAAATTGTTTCCTATTTCTCGCTTATTAGTTTCTAATATATTTGTAAAGCTCTGTTCATTCGAATATGATACCCTTCAAAACAATATTCAGTGTATTATTTTGAGATTGAGAAATAAATTTCAATCCTGGTCGTATAATAATTAAAATTAATTGTGTAATACTAAGGAGCTAACAATACAAATACAAAATTGGTTAGACGACACGCCCTCTAAAGGGGCTAGTCACGCGGTCGATTTGGTATCCACAGGTAGACGGCCATGAAGGTTTAAATCCAAGATAACGATGGAGATACACTTCACAACAGCTAGTATAGGCGAGGGAGACCAATGGTTATAAGGGATTCCACAACTATCTAGAGCCAAACACTAGATAATGCTTGCTCGTTGCATCTTCAATGCTCTATATTCGGCGTTCATAATACTCTGTAAACAACACATATACAAAATAGACAACGATTCCAAGTCTGTTGTAGTATACGATTGTCACATATTTATACGGACAACGATTACAATCGACATTATTTCCGATCGGTTTTACTGCCCTTAGCAACGGGCCGATACCAGGGACATCAACGCTTAAAAGTAATTTTGATTTGTGTCTTCAAATATATGTACACCTACGTCTTGGTGGGACTCTGCCTTTGACGTTCTGGCATTATCTTGTAAATAACTGCTTCCCACCGCCCAACGTCCTGCTAGATAATCTACGTGTAATCAAATTACCAAACCAATTTGTTAATTTCGTACTAAGCAGAATCACTATTGCAAAGCCTCATCATTGGTATATAATACTAATTTTATTACCAATAACGTAACATGTCAGTTTACACGACATTACGTAAGAAACCCTCGTATTACTACGCTTACTAACTGTATTGCAGTAGACTGACGGGGAATTTATAGTTGTACATTTTGGATATGTAAATATTTGGATTCAGACTAACGTCAGTATTTGTGTGAGGGCCCAACATCAGATGCTTATTCCTCAACGGTAACAGAGGACAAGTAAATCAATTCTAATAATGATGATGCTGAAGATATAATGATTCCTTTTTTGATACCATTGCCCATAATTATTTTACATAACGTAGATATGGTGGGAAGGGTTGATTTAATGTAAATGTTGAGTATAATTCCAGATCACCTTCCTCATAGGGTAGTGTCTGGAATCTAATGATTTAGAAATGTCCCTCCAGTTATATAGAGTCACATTCAACTAAAGAGATAAAAAAATTCCGGCGACGAATACTGACGAAATTTTTTTCATTTCATTTCAATGCACATTTCTGCACCTAGACTACTGTATGTTTTTGTAGTCTATGTTTTTCAGATTTTGAAAATATAAAAAGAATTTATATCGATATTTTTCGTCTCTGGACTTTTTATTTCAGACTAATATGACAACTGCTTCAAAGGACTTTGGAAGTTGGTGACAGGGTCATATTTCAGATGCACTAAGAAGAAGGTGAACTAGAGCTAATTCTCACTATTTAAAATTTTATTTTTATTGGTTTCCTTTATATTTAATTTCTCTAACGTGAATCATAATTAGGATATCTTCTAATGTTACATCCTATTTATGATTGATAAATTCCTTTTAATCAGTGATATATTATATTTTACTGTACTATCCATTACCGCACCAATAAATGTGATAACATTAGTTGCCTTTGCCTGAGTCTAGACTAATTAAATTGCATTAATTCTAAATTTCCTAATTTCTGCTTAGTTTCCATATCTACAGATGTTATAATCTAGAAGTAGAAGTTAGATTCAAAATACTGAAAAGTCTTTTTTTTTGTAAAATTATTAATATAAAATAGTTTAAATTACATTATTATTTCAAATTATACATCATCCTCACTAATAACCTTTAATCATGTATACTTGATTATTCGGTTTAAACATAATAGAATTCAAAGACAATAAGAGATTGTAGGACACAGCGATTCTTCTGTGAACGATTAATTGTATAGTAATGACAATTTTTATTAAACATCCAAAATACATATAAATATACATACGAAAGAATGTAATTATTGATCATAAGAAACAAATACTGTGTTTAAAGCATTATATTTAATCTAAAATTAAAATAAAAAATAAGTGTTACTCTCAATAAAACCCATATTTTTTGGAACATAATACTATATTTTTTGTGATAACAAAGTGGTACATATTTTTCATCCTAAAAAGTTGCAATGCTATATAATTTGTAATTTATTGGGAATATAACAATTTGAATATTTGATAGACAACAGGGAAATGCTGGTTAGATATTATAGGACTTCCCGTGAGGTATGTGCCGTAACTCATTGAACGTAATGAACATTAATCACAAGTGTAATTTGTAACATGTTACTTTTTTTTTTTTAAATACAAAACTAAATTTAAATTTAAAATTCATTAGTAAAACTTTAAAATTAGAACAGACAATTTTATTTTATCATTACGAATAACGACTTGAGTTTCACAATTATCATTAAAATGAGCGAAATATTAATTTACTGATGATGAGTCAGACACTATCCTGGCAGAGTCCGTGCCCGCCACGGATATCGCCGCTTCCCCTCCGATCACGGCGAGAAGAGAAGGCTTCCCCCACTCCCCGCGATCGCGCGAACCTATATAACGACGGCCGATTGAAGGGTTTGAGGGAGACAGTCAGTAAACCGCGACACACCGCCGACGACCGCTGCTCACCACGACTACTTCGACCCCTTCCCCCGACCCCGCTCGCTGAACTACATCGCGACTCGACGCCGATATCCAGCACCAGGTAAGGAAACAACGACCCTGTTCCTTACTAAAGTGTTTATCTCCGCCATCAACAATTCTTCCAAATTTTTTTTATGTGAAACAGAATGTAATATTTTAGTTGTCATTTAATAAAATTATTTGATCTGAAATATATTATTACTGTTTGATGGTTAGAGATTTGTTTTGATAATATAATTATTTGATTTTTAAATATACTCTTAATAATTTATGTGCTATTTAAATGTATCAATAAATTTAAATATAATATATTTGACTTTCTAAGTTTACTCTTTAATTACTTTTTCAACTTGAATTACCCAAGTTAGTTTTTTTTTCTTCAATTTTAACTTATATTTTTAATTCCAATTACTCAGATTTTTTTTTGTCATTTGACTAAATTTTAAATACTGTGTATAAAAATTTTCCTTTCTAAATTTTTCCTTTACCAAATGGGTAGAAATTGTAGCATTACCATCAGCAACTGCTAAGAAGGTGGCAGAAAAGTTCGAAGACCTTTATATTGATGCGATATATGGTGCTCCAGAAGTAGTACTGGACAGATAACGGAACGCTCAATATAGTACCACTCGAAAATCTTCCAAAAACTTACAAATGATTGGGGAATAATTCACAAAACAACCGCACACTATAGTCCGCAGAGTAATCCAACAGAGCGAACGAACCGTGTATTAAAAACCATGATTTCTCAGTACGTGCAAAATGATCATCGTAGTTGGGATCAACATTTAAATGAATTTATATTTGCGTTGAATAAATGTTGTAGCGAATCAACAAAATTTACTCCGGCCATGCTCAATTTTGGTAGAGAACTTAAAAACTCCAAACTTTATCTACGGTCAGGTATTAGAAAATACCACTCAAGGTGCTGTTAAACCTTGCGAAACTGATATACATGAATCTCGAATAAACTTATTGCTAAAATTAAGGGGAAAATGTAAGGTAAATAAGGAAAGATCACACAGTCGCCAAGCTCATTACTATAACCTAAGACGAAGAGATAGCAGTTTTGTTGTAGGTCAACGAGTTTTGAGGCGCAGCCATACACTTTCCTCAGCGGCTGAGAATATCGCAGGAAAATTGGCACCAAAGTTTGAAGGACCATTCATCCTACATAGAAAGATAGGATGGAATATATTCCAACTTTGAGATCTCCACGGAAAAGACGTAGGCCGAGCCCATACGAAGGATCTGAAGACATACTCTTCCTTGGAGGCACACTAGATCCGTGTGTGTTGCCCTGTAGTGTGCCCATAGTTTCCTTCTACTAACCTATATTCTTGTATGATTGCTTGGTTGCCCGGTGCTTTTATTTATTTGGCGCCAAGAATTTCTTTAGTATTCCTATGACAAATTACCTTTCTGTTCCGTATTCTTCCTTGTAAGACTGCCACTCTCATGTACCCAGCGTGTCTAATATCCTTCCCTTAGAGATTTTATATTTTTGAGTTCGGGTTTTTGTTTTTTTTTTATTAGTAAAGCGATATTTGATTTTGTTTTCTAGTAATTATATGTATTGTGAAAGACTGTGCCCGTAATATATATTAGTGTACATTTTTGTTTTTTCAAATAATTTTTTTTGTTAACGCAGATTGAAATTTGTTATTAGTTGTATTTTCTTACCAGAAGATGATGTCATTTTTATTTTATTCAATGATAAAACATTTACTTCGTACAAAGAGAGTATTTGTTTTGTTTCATTTCATTTCAGAAACTTTCAAAACGGTTACAAGAGGGGATTAAACTACGGTAACCTTTTTTTTATTTATATAGAATTACCACATTAAACTTTTTTCTCTTTTTTTGTTTCCCGAAGTACAGATGGGGTGTAATATGTTACTTTTTTTAAATACAAAAATTAATTTTAAATTTAAAATCCATTAGTAAAATTGTAAAATTAGAACAGACAATTTTTTTATCATTACTAATAATGTCTTGAGTTTCACAATTATCATAATTATTTTACTGACGATGAGTCAGACACTATCTGGCAGGTCCGTGCCCGCACGGATATCGCCGCTTCCCCTCCGATCACGGCGAGAGGAGAAGGCTTCCCCCACTTCCGCGATCGCGCGAACCTATATAACGACGGCTGATTAAAGGGTCGAGGGAGACAGTCAGTAACCGCGACAACCGCCGACGACCGCTGCTCACCACGACTACGACCTCTTCCCCCCGACCACGCTCGCTGAAACAGAATTTAATATTTTATTTTTTCAGTTAATAAAATAATTTGATCTGAAATATATTATTACTGTTTGATGGTGAGAGATTTATTTTGATAAGATAATTATTTGATTTTAAATATACTCTTAATAATTTATTTGCTATTTAAGAGTATCAATAAATGTAAATAGAATATATTTGATTTTCTCAATTTAATCAAACTTTATTTACTTTTTCAACTTTAACTACCGAAGTTATTTTTTTTCTTCAATTTAACTTATATTTTGAATTCCAATTACTCAGATAATTTTTTTGTCATTTCGACTAAGTTTTAAATACTGTGTTAAAATTTTCCTTTCTACATTTTTCAGGTCTCGCATTTCTTTTCCCGGCGATTGATCTGACACCTCATCCCCGAGTTTCCTTTACGAACTTTCCTACCAATGATCTCCTACCCGGAAAAAATATAACAGTCGGGACTTCGCCTTACCACTGCTTTCTTTCCGGCGATTGTACTGGCATCCTATACCCATGACTTCCTTTTACAAATACTTTCTTCCCACCGACCTCTTCCTTATAAACTACATCTTATGTTTAATCGATGTAAATTTTTTATATTAGGTATAGACTTTTCGCGACCATCATTCTGTTGTCTGGCTATTATCACATTTCTTGGCTAATCTCTAATCTACTCGGAAATATTTTTATTTCTTATTGAAATTCAATCTAATTTGCTTATTTATTATTTATATTTTTTTAGTGATTATTTTATATTTTTCTCCTGTAATATATTTCGGGACTCGCAATCCTTTCTTTTTTGCGAACGTCCTGACACCCTCACCCCGATAACCTCCTTCAAAATATTTATTTTAACGATATTTTAGCTTATTTTCTGGTGAACTGTGCAGATAGGGTAAGTGTTTAAATTTTCTTTGATACTCATAGTGCCCTGATATTCATAGTAATTTAGCTTAGTGGCCTTATTGCATGGTTCAAACCGTTTACCTTTATCTTAGCTTGCATATAGTAGAGTAATTCTGCATGGTGTGTGATTATTTTGTTTTTCTTTTCCAAAATTATATGCCTGAGAAAGTAAACTTGATATTTTATTTTTGAGATGTACACTTTCCTACAGAATAAATACAGTTTCGTCTATTTTTTATACTATAAATTCATCTAGCTTTTGCATCCCTTAGAAATATATATATATATATATATATATATATATATATATATATATATATATATATATATAAATATTTATAAGGGATGCAAAAGCTATATATATATATATATATATATATATATATATATATATATATATATATAGTAGTTGCACTGTGATATTGGTGCATGGCTAATCTTTAATTTATAAAATTGTATATTTGCTATTGGTGTTATTTGACATTGCTATTTATATTTTGGTTTAATTTTGTATTTTTGCTTCTACTAACCATCATTATTTAACCGATTGATCATTCCTACCCCGGGCTTATAGAATAATTACTGTATAACGACTCCCCGACCAAGTTATCAGTGGAGACTACTCAGCCTACTAGTAATTACTCACTGACCGACGTATTAATAAACATTACAGTATACTTACTTACTTACTCCCAGGGCCATTTATATCGGAGGTGATATTTAGCCGCACCAACAAAGCTCCTCCATCTTGAACGGTCCTCTGCATCTTCCTCTGAAGCGCCCACCTTCTCCATATCAGCCTTCACCTGGTTTCCACCATCTCACTTTCGGTCTCCCACGGGGTCGTCTTCCTTCTGGGTTACCGTACATTACCCTCCTCAGTTTGCATTCCTCTTCTCTTCTCAAAACACGGCCTGCCCAACGGAGTCTTCTGCACTTTATTTCTCCTATTACATCCGTACTATTGTAGAGCTCCCTGATTTCTCTATTATGTTTTCTTCTCCATACCCCTTGTTCATATGATGGCCCATAAATTTTACGTAAAATTCTATTCTCGAAAACTAGAAGCTTTTTTCTCATCCTTCTTATTTAGCCTCCACGTTTCGGATCCGTACAAAAGCACTGGACATATAATTGTTTTGTATATTCTAGTTTTAGTTTTGTGAGAGAGAGATTTGGTTGAAAGTATCCTATTGCATGCATATACACATCTATTTGCTGAGTTGATCCTATTTTGTATCTCTGGTTCATCTGTGTTTTTATTTGATATTGTGACCCCAAGGTACTTAAAGTTCTCCACTTGTTCGAAAACATGCCCAATCAATTTGTAGGGGTCCTCCTCTTTGATTTTGATTCCTTTTAAAGTGCATATATTTAGTTTTTGCATCATTCGTCTTCAACCCCACTTCCTCTGCCTCACTCATAAATAGTCTAGTTAGTGACCTCAAATCATCTACATTTTCTGCAAATATGACAACATCATCTGCAAAAGCTAGGATGTTTAGTTTAGCTCCAACTTCCACCCCTAAATCCTTCTCTGCTACACTCTGAAGTGCTTCTTCTATGGCAATATTAAATAAGATTGGAGAAAGACCATCTCCTTGCCTGACTCCTGAGTTTTATCCCAAAAAGTACACAGTCCCGACCATTAATTCTTACTGAGCCTCTTGACTCTGTGACACTCATCTTAACTAAATTTATTAATTTTCTCGGGATGCCAAATTTATCTAGTTGTGTCCACAACTCTTTTCTGATTATGTTATCGTATGCTTTTTGAAAGTCAATAAATATGGCAAAAAATTCTTTATTATATTCCCAGTATTTAGCTAATATTTCTTTGAAAATGAAAATCTGATTTGTGGTTGATCTGCCCTTTAAGAACCCTGCCTGTTCTTCCCTGATTATTTCATTTGTATAATGTTCAAGACGGTTTAAAACAATTTTGGATAAAACTTTATATGGGATGCTGAGTAGTGAGATGCCTCTGTAGTTACCACACTCTTCTTTTTCACCCTTCTTGTGTATAGGTATTATTATTGCTTCTTGCCATTCAGCTGGCATTTCTTCTTTCTCCCAAATACGAAGTATTAGTTTCCATAGATTTTCCACTATTATTTCTCCTCCTTTCTTCAAGAATGCTGCTGTTATTTCATCCTTACCAGGAGCTTTGTTGGTCTTTAGCGCTTTGACTGCATCCTTTACTTCTTTTATGGTTGGTGGTTCTATATTTGGTTGAACATGATAGTATTCACCAACTTGCTCTTCGTCCCTAGTTTGGTCCTCTACATTTTAGTAGCTCGCAAAAGTACTCTCTCCATCTTTCTATAACTTTTGTACTTTCTGTCACCAACTCTCCATTTCTGTTTTTTACCCCATATGGGTATGGGGTATAAAACCTCTTTTGAAGAATCTTATTTTCCTGTAGAAGTCCTTTGCGTTATTTGCTGTATTACCTTCCTCAGCCTTGTCAAACAATCTATGCAGATACAGTCTTTTTTTCCTCCTCAGCAACTTGTTTGCCTCCCTATTTGCTTCATTATAACTTTCTCTATCTTCTACCCTGTTACTATTCATCCACGTTATTTTCCTTTTAACTCGGTCTTTCAGAGCTTGCTCGCATTCCTGATCGAACCATGGTTTTTTGTTTCTCTTCTTCCTACTACCACATACCTCTTCTGCTGTGTTCAGAACTACTTCCTTAAAATTAGACCATTTGGCATCTACAGTTTCATTGTTTCTCCATGTCTTCCAGGGCCTTAAATCTATTCTCCAGGTTCAGTTTGAATTCATCAGCAATATTCTTAAGCTCAAGTCTACCCACTTCTATTCTTCTTTCTTGCCTTACTTCCTTTCTTCTCTGGATTGCTATTCGCTGACACACTTTGACTAAAACTAATGAGTGGTCAGTTCCACATTCCGCTCCCCCTGATGCTTCGAACATCAGTTATACTACTTTTGTGCCTTTGGTCTGTGATCACGTGGCCAATTTGGTTTTTTGTTGTTCCAACCAGGTGATGTCCATGTATATTTGTGTATATCTTTTCTTGGGAACATCGTGCTAACTATTTTATATTCATTTGCAATTGCAAAACTTGCCAGTCTGGTTCCATTGTCCGTTTGATTCTTGGTGCAGGCTCTCTTTTCCAATAGCAGGTCTCCAGACTTCTTCTCTTCCTACTTTGGCATTTGCGTCCCCTAAAATAATCTTCATATCAAAACTTGGTAACCTACCCACCAGTTCGTCCAGAAGACCATAGAAGTTATCTTTTTCTTCCTCTTCTGCTTCTTCAGTTGGCGCGTAAAAAGCTGACTAGAGATATGTTACTAAATTTCCCCCTTAACCTAATATTGCACAATCTATTATTAATTGCTTCATAATGTATCACAGCCTCCGAAATTCTCTTGTTTACAGCAACACACACACCACCGTGGTATCTGTCATCTTCACAGCCACTATAATAAATAAAATAATCTTTGGTGTTAATTCTCCCTGCCAGGGGCCACCAGGTCTCCTGAAGTGCCACAACATCCATGTTATACTTGTGCAATTCTTCTGCTAGTATGTCACTCGCCCCTGGTGCTGCCAGTGTTCTTACATTCCATGTACCAAATCGTAATTGTTTAAAGCAAAGCCGGGTCTTTATCCGTTTATTCCGTCCAGTTTCTACTCTTTGTGTTGGTGATTCGTAACAACAATTTTTTATGAAGGCGGGTCGTCAGCCCAACGCTCAACCCCCAACCTGGAGGACCAGGGTATCTCTCTTAGTCTGGCTCCTACCTCACGAAGACCTGTCCGGCAAGGGAGGCCCTACCAGTAGCTACGCTACCGCCGGTATAGCTCTTGAGGTCGTTGGAGCACGCAAGCCCACCCGCCACATCAAGGCGAAGATACCTTCGGATGGGAAACAATACAGTATACTGGTGTAATTTTAGAAATACTAGGATTACGGTTTGTTTTTGAAATCGAACTTGCTTGAACAATAACTTTCCTAACCCAAGATATTTTTATTTTTTGGGCAAGATTATATTTTTTATTTTTTACTTCTTCAAAAATTTTATTGGAGTTGACGTGATAAAGTAAGCCCAACATTGTTTTGGAAGTATCAATTTCTTCCGCAGGGCCCTCTGATTCGACTCCTAACAATAAATATTAGTTGTATGAAATTCTCGAACCCTGGAAATTTCTAACCCAGCTCGACTGGCTATCTGGCAAGTTGGGAATATTTTCGCTTGTCCCGAAAATAACATTGCATATTGTAGAAATGTTGCGATTAATATAAGAAATTTCAAGTACTACATAGCGGTAAGTATATCTCCTTGTTTAATAACAATTAATATTTTTAGGTCTATAAAGCTCTATAAACTAAAAACCGGTACATTGATATACATAGTAATGGGTATTGTTAAATCATTTCTTTATCACCACGTATTTTATTTGTTTCACATGTATACATCTGAAACAAAGAAAACAAACAATGAACGAGTTTATGTTCTGTTATATTACTTTTCATTCAGATTCCAGTAGATATATCACAGTAAAAAATTCCCTTACTCCAAAGCAGGTAACGTAAAAATTACTGCAAAACTTCACACTAAAATCTATCCAAAAAAATTTATCCAACGAAGTAACTATACTTATTGTGTTTATAAGTTACTGAAAACGTATATTTACTCATTATATTATAGACAGTTTACTAAATGTGTTTTTTTACCGTTCACAACATTATTACCCGTAAAATGTATCGAAAAAGTTACTATTTAAGTAATATACTCGTAAATCAGAACTCCAAAAAACCGATGATTACTATTTCCAATAGTGATGTAGAGATAGTAATGGTAAAATTTCACACCACGTTTCAACCCTCATAGATGTTTTTAGGCAATACAAAATTTTCGTAGGCAGATTTTCGACGAAATTGGGCATGCATATTGCTTGCATAAAAAATAGACATGTTTTGTACTAATTATTATAAAATAACCATTTTAGACTATTGTATTTGGATACATAAAAACTTAAAATTTTTAATAAAAATGTATCATCATTTACGGGGCAGTTTAATACAGCATGTAGTTCCAATTGAGATGCAGCATCACGTAATGAAATGTTGACTCACTGCCAACAACATTGATTATTAATTAATAATCTAGTGCCATTGAACCTGTGTATAGCTGAATGGAGAAGTAAACACAAACGTGGAATGTCGGAAATAATGTGATTAGTATTAATCAGGTATTGATTGACGTATATACTCTAATTTAAGAGGACGACCACTTTAGTAACTTTCTCCCATATGGATACAGTTATATCAAATAATGAAGTGGCCTATGTAAACTTATTGTTTCTTTCAATTATTAATAAAATTCTTCATATATTAAGTGTGCAGTGAGATTATCTTACATGTAATGAAATAATAATAAATTCTTTACGCAATCAGTAAAATAATTTGAATTGTGGATTTATTGCTAATTTACTTAAATAATTTGTTTCCTCAAGATCGCTGTGAATTAAGTGATTTGGTTTTATAACATGTCTCATTTATAAGTTTATCTTTAATTAATAATTTTTTTTAAATAACAAGATGTCACTTAGCTTTAGAGCTCAGAGTATTGGAATCAGGAATTGTAATCAACAGCAAGAGGATGAGAGAGAATCGTGTGGTCTGGGGAGGAGGTGCCTGTACTGGCTAATTAGACTCTAACAAGTCTGCCGTGAACTAATGAAAGTGCAGAGAACACCTTGGTTCCTAGCCACATCCATGATTCCCTTAAATATGTTCAATTTTAACATATGTTAGTTCTTTAATTGTTAGAGATCATTGAAAAAATAATTAATTTCAAAATTTGAATTATTTATTGAAAAAGTTATATGGGTATCGCTTAAAAACAATTGATTATTAATGGTAAGTAACATAGAAAATACATAGAAATTCAGTTTAAAATAGGTACTGAATAAAATTTTGCGGTTGAATTTTCCTTTCGAAACTATTCACTCCTAGAACTTAAAAAAAGCTGACTTTTTATTGTTGTCGTTGTATTATGTTCCTCAATAAACGATAACATTTTGAAACTCTCTTATAAATTATTCAGTTTCCTATTCATAGAACTGTATCGTATGGGAGATCTTTCCATGTAATGTCCATTAGGCTTGTGAGTATGTTATGTAATGATGTTAAGAATAGTGTTAGTTATGATATATTTCGTAAAAAAAACTCAGAGAGGAATTGTTAAGAAGGTATTTATAGATATTAGTTAAACTAATAACATTTGTATGATTTAATTAATAAAATAAAAATATTTGTATGAACATAAAGTAGAACTGTATAAATTTAGAAGATACCGGGTGTAAATGTGAAAATTTGTAGTAAATATGTATATATATATATATATATATATATATATATATATATATATATTGTCAGTATATATAATGTAGTAAAACGAGATGTAATTGTTATTCTTATTAAGTATATATTATGCCACAACTCAATTGTACAATTCTGTATTTGTGGAAGTT
Source organism: Homalodisca vitripennis (assembly GCF_021130785.1). Classification (NCBI taxonomy): domain Eukaryota; kingdom Metazoa; phylum Arthropoda; class Insecta; order Hemiptera; family Cicadellidae; genus Homalodisca; species Homalodisca vitripennis. The sequence goes on from NW_025776695.1 coordinate 26,246, forward strand.
TTAAGCCTGTCTTTGTGGAGGAGTGGACCCTCGATCCAAACCAAGGCAGGGTAAATAAATGAATTTTCAGTTTTCCTCTCTCTCTCTCTCACACACTCTCTCTCTCTCTCTCTCTCTCTCTCTCTCTCTCTCTCTCTCCTTCTCTCTGTTTTTGTATGGCAGCATAGATCGAGGTGGTAGTTAAGGCATTTATTAAAAGATTGTAACTGGTATTCCTTCGAGTTCTCGTTTATTTAAAAAATTCATTGTTCCTTTGAAAAGCAGCATTGAGAAGAACAATATTGTTTGGCCAGAAATTGTGACTTTTGGACACTGTAATATATGGATTATACAAATGAGTTTGCTGTTATTGTCTATAGCAAATATATTTCTCTTGGTATTCATACAAAATATTACTTAGAATTTATTTATATTTTATTCGTTCATGAGGCAATAACCAGGTTAAGGGTCTTCCTGACAATATGTATATAATAACAAAATAAGCAACAAATTTTGTTGACTCTAGATTATTGCAAATTTAGTTTACAATGAATAAAATATTTGTAATCAAGAAACGGATAGGAAAACAATTTAATGGACACTTTCAAATACCATTTATGAGGTATTTGCTCCATCCATCCAATGGTTATAAATAATGTCAGTCAAAAAATTAAGCAAACGACCCTTCAGCCACTTTCTTCTTTCCTCCATATAAGGCTTCACACAACCTGCTATAGATAAGACCTTTCAGAATAAGTGAGAGTAATCAAGCTTCATATGTAGACAGTGAATTCTACAAAGTATATTTACCGTACAGGATCTGTTATATAAAATGTGTACACAATTCATCTTAAAAATATACTCTTTTTATAAGAAAAATTATTCATTGTATGTGCTATAAAGAGAGGGGAATGAGAGAAAGGGAGAGATAGATTTCGTTTATATAAAAGAACTCTCTGTTGACATGAAATAATAACATAATTTCTAACAATGTATTATGTAGAAAGGGAAACGTTTCTTTAGCAACATTTAATGTAGGTCTACTGTTTCCTGTCTGTTGCTATTTTAGAAAAAGAACTAAGATTATACATAGGTTCTTTAAGCCTTACTTCACTTTTAGTGAAACCTAATACTTATTATATATTTGAAGTTTCATTCCATCTATATTACGCTGTAGAATGGAAGGATACGAGTAAAGGGTGAAGAGGTCAGGATATTTTCGTTAAGAGATGAAATTGCGTTTTACTACCCCCATAATCGTTAAGTCACTGCTATTCATCCCAATGGTATAACCCTAGTCCCGGATTTCCTTTGCGGATGTAACTGGCTATGTACATAATGTAAAATTCTTCATTTCTCTACTAATTCACTATTATATTGTTATTATGTTTATTTGATCTAATTTTTTCACATACCGGTAGATAATATTGGATGTAAAAGCTTTATTAATTAATTACTGTATGTCCCTTTAAAAAAGGAAATATCAATTTGTACATAGTGTTAAAATATCCATTTTTTACAGAAATATCTACTTAAAATGCATATAACTCCAGTTAAATTTAGAGCTTTATTCTGTCTCTTTACAGAGTACAAAACCACGTGGGATTATGAAATTTTGACATCGAGTTCGTTTAGACACTCTAATCCATGGAGGAGATTAAGGTGTGATTTAACCGGGCAATCAGACAGATGGATAATTTTTCAGAAACCTTCATCCTATAGCTTGTGGTTTACCAGGCTACGTTTTGAAGGATATCTATGAATCCTACCTGAAATTTCTGAGACTGTATACGTGGAGTTAATAGTAAAAGTGAATTGACAAAAAATATTCTATTACGTTGACTTGAGCACTCCAACATAACTGAAAACAGTTTGTCCAAAATTATTTTGCAGAATATGGTTTTATATTTAATTTTGAAGAGTAAAAATAAAATTCTTAAATTTTTCATTAATGTTTTTGTGTCCAAATAATTTAATTACCCAAGCACAGCAAAATTGTACCTCGAAATTGGCAGAACGCTGTTGTTTTACACGTTATAATAGTTAAACAAGCTTGTGTTTTCCTTTTGTACGATAAACAATATTGTACTCATTTCTTAGTTTTTGTTAGTGGTCTTTGGAACATCTGCTTTTATGCTAAACGTATTGCTGAATATACTGTTACATATGTATTTTTGTGGTAAACTGGAATTATTCTGATGTAACTATTTTTGCAGAAGTTAAATAAACCTTGTAATGTCCAATTATAAGAAGAACTTTAAAATAAATTACCTTATTGTGACCTAATATAACCTACATCATGAAACAAAACGCTGAATCTTTTGCTCAATTTAAGTCGCAATTATGTGCAAATTAGTTTTTTCAATGTTTTCAGGCATCAAAATGGATATCCCAAGATAATCAAAATAGCAACAATTATAAAAAGTTTTGTGGATTTCCAATATAGCAATATGTTGATATTCTTGAATTCGAAATCTTTTTGTGTACTAGTTGTCTGTATAAAATAGTATTTAAATAGCAGTTGACGATTTTTCAAATATTTTTAAGCATATATTATTGATATACGTTATATGTCAATATGGCTATGAATATAAATATACTGGACTTTTTAAACGATTTCAATGTCTATCATTTGAGCTATAGAACAATAGAATTGTCAGTAGCTTTTTCATAGTATCATTAAAAAAGTGAGTATCTAATATGAAAACTAATTTTTGTATAAAATATAGAGACATTTTAATTCGGGGATTTTCTTTGTTTAGTAAGTACCTAGAGTTATTAATAAAATATTAAACCTAGTTTTTAAAGTCCATAAACGAAACATTTTCTTCTTGGAGTGCCAAATCGTCTTAAGATTAATTATTAATACAGAAAATTGCAAAAATAAGGTATGTAACTACTATTTAATATAGATATAATTTAAACAGAGAAACCACAAGAAATCGAGAATCTGGGAGACGTTGCATTGTACTTTAATTTCTAAAAGGATCCTGCGATTGCTTACGAAAGAGAAAGGATATTCAGGATATTATGGGCTTCCGGTTTGAATTGGGATCAATCTTTCCCCTATGAACTTGACCAAAAAGGGAAACTCTTGTTAAATATTCTGGATACATGCCTGAAATTCTGAATTCTAAATATTTTTAATTTTACCTTGCTGAACAACTTGAATTACATGCCTCTCCCATGCAAGAGGGAACTGATACACCACAGTGTTGTATTTAAGGTCTCGGATCTCCACTTAGTCGAGATCATATTACTATAGATAGCAGGCTATATCAAAACTCATACTATCTTGGAAGAAGGGCAGGCCAGTTACGTTTAATCCTTTCCATTGCTTGCATCAGGGGACAGTACTCCCTAATGTCCAGACAAAAAACAGTCTTTAGCACTATCCACCTACTCCAATAATCATAATCTGCAGTATAATAGACCAATCATTCCACCCAAATATCTTAATAATTGAGGTTAGAGATATTTCGTTCCTAGTCATCCATAGGTTTCCCTAGAAGTAACACGTAGTTTGTATTTTACCCTGTGTAGGTAGAACTGGAAGGTAAAAGCCGTCCTTTTACTTTGTGTTTATTGACTTTACCTATTGCTTCATAAGGGTGAATCCATTCGGATGGATCCATTAATGTAATTGACCCAGCTGTCATAACTAACTTCAAAGTATTTCCGTTCCGCTGTATCAAAACTTGGCTTATAATGATCGTTTATCTAAACAATTAGGTTTATATATTACAAAAATATAATTTTTAAGCATTTTTTGATGTCTTAAGAACTCAATTTTACTAATTATAATTTCACTATGACATTATTACTCGACCTCGATATATACTAAAAATATTTGCATAAGCTATTACAATGATTAAGTACATAAAGAATAAAAATGTAATAACAATAAAATTTATAATATAAGAGATTCCTACTCCGGTTGCTGCGCTACTTAACTTACCGTTACAATTTTACTACCTGTGTCTCTCACTTCATATTAGACAGCCTGCGCTTTGACTTTTTCCGTGTTTAATAGTATATGAATAGATGAGTTGTTTCTTATATAGCTAATGAAATAAAAGTCTTCAAGAGAGTGTGTAAGCAAATATTACAATGAAAATCATGTCGAATAAGAATTAAAACTATATATATATACACCTTCAAATGTATAAAATGTAAGAATTGAAATTAAAAACACTAATTTGAAGACACGTTTCCAAAAGGCTGTTATATTTCAGTTATTTTATGTGAAAACTGTTTTGCATTTGCAATAACAAAAAATAAAAAGGGAGTTTTCCTGCGTAGGTCGAATTGTTCTAAGGCTCAGAGGTGAGTATTTCCCTCAAGGGCACTGAAGGAAATCTCTAATCTACATGCACTGAATTGTTTAAATCCTCAGAACACCAATTTATCACTCCATTTTTAGTGTTACACTGCTGAGGATTCGCATTATACGCAGAGAATATTAATATCATCTACCAGCAAAATTAGTAACCAAGGTCTTTGTTTGTTTCAGATTTAAAGCATTTGTACAGAATGCTTAAATCTGAATACATAATGAATTGAAGTTTTTTAACTATTTTAAGTTAGTAAACAATATTTTTATTTATAAGGAATGTATGAGCACGCTATGTCAATTAATTCTTGGGGACGTCCTGAGGGCAGATGTATGCCTAACGACATAAAACTGTATGACATTATTATATTCACTGGAATAATTCAATTATATCACGCTCAGCCTTTTAGGTGTTTTTTAACAAAAACTAGGTACACTTTACGTTTTCATAGAGAAGTGTATAATGTTGTTTTGAAACATGCACTTGAAAATATTATAATTATTTTATATGCTTCTTTATAATAAAATATAGAATAATAAACCTGTCGTAAAATAAATATTTAGAGCAATAAAAGTGCTAGTACATTAGTTCAAAATAGATTATTCAAGCAGGAAATAATAACGTTCTTGTAAATAGAACTGCTCGTTCTCCATCTTTCTATTGAAATATACTAATACAACCAATCTGTTATATGTTGGGACATGATCTATCATAGATGTTTATACAAACTGTGCATAGAAATACACATCAATTATTCTAAGAGAGTTTACTCTCACTCTTGCATGTTACAACTCCGTGTAGTCTACCTTTCTACTGGATAGAGAATTCTAATATGTCAGGTAGGATATTATTATTTAAAATATTCTAAAAAAGGCAATTCAACTTAAAGTACACTAACCTTGTGCAAGTACAAGAATTTTGTTGGTAATTATGTTGCTAAAGAAGCCAAAACTTAACATAATATAGCTAAGATATTCACTACAATACATTATTCAGTCTAACTAAATTTAGTTATATGAGAAATGAATTACGTGTTTCTCTCTCAAAGCTTTATATGCAAAAGAAAATGCAAAACCTGATTAAGAACAATCTCACTATTTCAGAGATTTCCAGGTTGTAAATTTCTCCACAAAGAGCTCTACGACAGTTAGAACGACCTGGGTAGTAAATTAACAATCAATTATAGTAAGAATGAATTTTTATTTGATTACCGAATGCTGCATCTCGTTTTAAACTACGTAAAAATATGCTCATTTTAGGAATGGAAAATTTTAAGTACGGAGGAAATTAGGATGTCGTTTAGAAATGTATATTTGCTTTTACCAACTGACTTGTGGTCACAAAGTACGACTATAATTTTGGTGTTACCCTCTTTTAAACTGATAAACACCATATCTTTGAACGTAGACTCTTTTCACTTTTTGTTTCATAAATATTTTATTATTATGTAGATTTGGTAATAAATCTAATTCTGTCTTCGAGATGCTTACTATCAATCCTATAAAGAACAAAAGGATAACTTTATTAAGAGTCAGAGTTAATGAAACTAATATTTTGAGGAAAATAAATCAGTGTTGGCACCTATTTTTAAATTACATGTAAAGCAAGTTCAAAAAGAACTTTCTTGCAGTTTTACAGCAAATGTATTTCTCATTTTATCAATATGTTTAGTAATAAATCTAAACTGTTTTCAAATAGGTCTGAAGTTATTTTATTTTATTTAAGTCACTGAACATGTGCATTTTTCTCGTCATTAAAATGGTTAAATTATAAAAATTGGTAATATTTTATCAATGAGAAAAACAAATTTACCTGATATGCACTAACCTAAAATCAATACTAATAACGACAACCATAAAACTACATTGTATCCATAGCTTTACGCTATCTATTACTAGTTTAACGTATTATTGTGCAATATCTTATTGTGTACAAACAAACCACCCCTTCCATATAAACGTAAACTACACGTGTTGGTATCAAGTAAGAATACGTATTGTACAGAGACAGCGGGTGGAGAAGCTATTGTAAATACAGCTGATGAGAACAACTCCCTTTCCTTACCGTTTGTGTTTTTGACAGACATTGTTCTCTGGAGCAGTTATGTTATGAAAGATCGTTCAATAGCCACTTTGCAAACCAATCGGAAAAAGAAAGCTATCACTATAGGTTCCTCCTAAAAACATAGGTTATAAGTAACTTTAGTATTTTCTTAACCATCTCTTCGCAAAAACACGATTCATTTGTCATGTTTAACGATTGTTTATTGATAAAATAAGTTAATTGTAAATTTGGCCAACTATAAATGTTATATTTACTGTATGTTTTTCAATGATATTCCTTAAACTTCTAAAAAATTATGTATGAAACGTAGTAGTTTTTAGAGTTCTTAAACTTTTATTCGCTTGCTTTATGGTAACTCAAAATTTATCTGAATGATTGTAATCGTATTTTCGCTAATAATTTTAAAGCATTTGTACATTTATTCTATGTGGATTAACGTTTGTACAATGGCAAATAATATTTGAAATCTTAAAAAAATTAAATTTAAATTAAAATTAAAAATTATATATATATATATATATATAATATATATATATATATATATATATATATATATATATTATATCCGATTTAATTTGTAATTTTTTAATTTAATTTAAATTAAATTTTTATATTTTTAATTTTTAATATAATTTTAAATAATATATACACATTATACATTACATTACAATACATTATGTTGAATAATTGAACTTATTAATGTTTTTAATATATTCAACTTGATTTAACGTTAACAATACTACCCGAGTGATACGGTATATATATATATATATTTTTTTTTATTATTATTAAATTATTATATATAAATATGATAGAAAAATATAAGATATACATATATATATATATATATATATATATATATATATATGTATCAATACAAATGTATATACCCTATCACTTGGGTTGTATTGTTAACGCTAACTCACAATGAGTAATATTAAAAACATTAGTAAGTTCAATTATTCTACATAATGTATTTTATTAAGCAACAGGGTTACTTCTTGATATTAAGGTTTAACTTAATTGGATTCTGGATTATTTTTATTAGAAAATAAATTTATAACGAAAATTTATATATTAGTCATTTCGTGTTAGTATTAAGTTAAGTAAGTGCTTTAATTTATTCCTGAAATTTTAATTATGGGTGACGAATAGATTAGTATAATATATAATAGATTAGATCAAACCACATTATATAGAACCAATGTGTTACTAATTTTAATCACTGTAGCTCGGTATTTACTCGATAGGAATAAGTAGAATTTGCGTGGCGGATCAGTAAACGTGTTTACGCAATTTTACAATTAAATTGGTATGCTTTAAACTTTCAGTATATAACAAAATATGTATAGCTAAATCATTTTACATACCATAATGATTTTAATGCAATATGTATAATAAATCACACACCGTAAAATCTTTAGATCATTATATAATGCATTTTGTCTGTATACTTGGCAATTAAATTAGAATAGGAATTGTAAGTTTGCATAATCTCGTACATTGAATTTTTCAACAACTGATGTATAAGAATATTTGGCTTATCTACATACGTAACATGCTGAATTAGTATAATATGTATAATAAGAAATTATGAGAATAAGATTTGAAAGTTTACATTATCTTAAATGGGTGCGGTCTAGTAAACGAAATTTCTCAGTTATTCGGTTTGTAGACTGAATATGATGCTATTCTAAATAACACCACCTTACCTATACGTAATGCATCTTGTCCTTTTGCTATTGAGTCAACAGAGCTGCTTGTTATTTTTTTCCGTGGCTAATATAAACCACAGGGACTCTTCATAAAGTACTACATTAACTAAGACCTACACATAGAGACGAATATTAATAGAATAATAGTTACGTAATATTTAATAATTCTACAGAATATCGCTTCAAAAATAATTGTGCTTTATCTAATACAAAGATCTTTGTTATAACTTTGGATTGTACCTCAGTTGATAGATTAAAATATCAGCAGGGACGTATAAAGGTCAGGTACATAAGTATGTTGTTAAAGAGTTAATATCGGGTAATATGGCCACTAGAGTGCTATATAAACACAGTATGAAAATAGATACATGGTGAGCGGTTGTATATATAATACAACTACTGGATGTTGAGTTAATTTTACGTCTTTACCGTAAATAATATTTACATATATTAAAATTTAGACCATAATTAATGGTTAAAATACAATATAAATTTCTTTTTTGCGATATTAGAATATACAAATAGGCGAAGTTAGTTCTTACCCTAAACCATATCAATAACAATATTTATACCAAACAATAAAGTAAAGAAAAGACCATAATATATTTAAAAAGGCTAAAATAAAACCAAAATAAGAAGGATGTAAGACATTTTTATACAATCTACTTTTGATATATGTATATATATATATATATGTATATATATATATATATATATATGTATATATGTATATATATATATATATATATATATATATATATATATATATGTATATATACATATATATATATACACATAGTTGTGATATACACATAAGTGAACAGTTTCTTAAAGCAAAATAAAATTTAATATTTTCAAAATTATTCAGCTCCTCCATAAACATATGTTAACATTAGTGTATGTAAAAGTAGTATACCTATCTACTAATTAGTATAAAATGAAATCAAATAATATATTTGATATAAATTTATTTCACTACTATGTTTCTTAATGGAAATATTTCTAAAATCTAGTGTGTGTGTAAATTACATATTAGCACATCAATGATACATGTGTTTGTAATCAGAGTTATTATAATTTATAGAACGTGTATGACACGTTTAAATTATGACGTGAATGTGTATCTAGATTTTTACAAACAGCAACACTTTAATTATTAAGGATTACATGTTTGCGAAGAGTTTGCCTTTGTTATTTGTAATTTCATCACAAATTTATTTTATTACAATTGACTTATTTCTTTTTTTTATTTTAAAATGTTTAACTGATTTTTTATTGTTCAATTTCATTAATCAGAGTAATAATGATTTACAGAACGTGTAATACACGTTTAAATTATGACGTGAATGTGTATCTAGATTTATATAATCAGCAAACAGTTTAATTATTAAGGATTACTGGTTTGAGAAGGGTTGCCTTTGTTATTTGTAAATTCATCACAAATTAATTTTATTACAATTTGTTGTTTCTCTTCTATAATTTTAAAAATGTTTTACATAAGGCTCAGCATAAAAAAATACTAAATTGTAAAACTTAATAATAAATATAAAGACCTTTGAGTTTACAAAAAAAAGATATCCGAGCACAATCAAAAATACCAAGCCAACACCAAATGCAAACGAAAAGTAATTGACAGTACCAACATATACTACTAAAAGATGAGATACCCCACATAATGAAACTGCCACTTCTTATCATATACTATATAATGATGGCAAGTGTGCGCAGACTTGTTATCCTCTCAAATCAGCCATAATCAGTCTAAGATTTAAATCATGGAGCATAGCCAGGTTTCCATTATGGTAAACGAATATAATTTACATGTTAAATAAAAGTTTATATTTGAAATAATACAGAGTCTAATATCCTTCATTAATTTCTGGTTTAATTTCTAGGCTTTAATTATATCTTTGGAGTTTTTTTTTATTTTAAATGTCTTTTTCATCTCTATATTGAATCTTCATACAGGATTTGTTATACAATGTACAAAACTCCATATTCTCCATTCAACTTATACTCCCTATAAACCATATATTGTAAATACAGTCAATGCAATATTGATTCATTAGTATTGCCGTACACACTGACAGGAAGTAGTGCAACATTTTGTAAGAGATGAGAAGTTACGCTTCCGTAGAGTGGAGGGTGCCAAACCGGAAGCTCTATTGTGTGTGACTCTGCTGTATCAGGTAGGGTACGGTTTCATAGTTGTATTTTATTCCAATTTTACAAAGAGCATTAACATGTAATAATCCCAGACTTGCTAAATAATTAAAAATCAGTTACAAACAGTATAGTATAGAATTAAAGGGATTTGTATTTAAATCAAATGTATCAAGAGCTGTGAGTTTCTGTGTTCACGTTGTTAGTTCAATAATGGTGTATGAAGTATATAATTTATTGTCATACTAGCAGTTTATCGTGATTCTCACGCTATTTATTAGAAAATAAATTTAAATATATAATAAACATGTCTGTAAGTGACCGATAATTAATAAATATTAAGATTAAAGGCAATTTTCGGCGCTCTGAGTTTGTAGGGTGAAACAATCTTTATGAGTACCCAAAGAATACACACTCTTCACCAAATGATATAATTTTTGAATAAATAGTCTATCTGTCTGTATGTATGTCAGTCTACAAGAGAATAAGATAATATTTTTCACATACACAAGGAATTACGGGAAAAAAAATCAAAATTACTAAATCTTACTATAATAAATCATAGTGATTCAACAACCAGTTACATAAAATTTACTGTATTGTGGTCCTAAATAATTAATTTGCACTCCAGTTAAAATTTGTTCTCCAATGCATTTTATATGAACCTCTTAAGAACACTTTTGTTGAAACAACTTGATCTTGAACGAGTGTGTGTTAAAACATAACAAGCCTTTTTACAAAGTTTGCTCTTACAGCATATATTCTCCAGCCACTTCATGATGAGACGATTTTTGCAACGATAGGTGTAAAATCGCTTTTACACACAAACATGCCACATCAAAATGGTGTGGAAGCCACTACACATTTTCTTGAATCAATAACACTAAACATTTAAAAAACTTTCTAACCTCAATCGTTCATTTAATTTTAACAGTGAACAATTTCAAATTCATTGATTAGGATTATCTCCAAATTAAAGGAAAGGCGATGGATAGTCTAATGGCCCCGTCATACGCCAATCTTTTGATGGGATTTGCAGAACAAAATTTTCTTAAGGCTCAGATTTGTAGACGACATATCTGTAGTCTGGAATTATGGGTTAGATATAATTCTTTATTTCTTTGATATTTCAAATATATTTACATGTCTTGCCTTTAATTGAAATATTAATCACAAAATCGTCACTTTTTTGATGTTCCAGTTTTCTAGGAAATCAAACTTTAAAACCAAAATACACCTTAAGGGTACTAATAAAATAAGTTACCCACATTACAGTAGCTGCCATCTAAATCATGTCAAAAAGTCTCTCCATTAGAGCTAAATGCTTATTTAGAAACTTTTCAGATTTTAAAATTTAAAAATTATAATTTACTAAAGCTTTTTTTAGCAGGGGATACCTTACAAAACTTTTGGCCCAGCAGCTCAGTTAACCTAAAAAGGTTAAAAATATTCCAAATAACTTCCAAAATGATCCTAAATTTATAAAAAAAGTATATCCTGGTTTGCACAAATTCAACCGTTATGAAAATTGGTTATGACATTTTAATAAACTCGCCCTCAACTGAGAAATTATTGTCCAGGCCACCTAGAATAGTATTTAAAAGCCTTGAAAGTTTGAAGAATATTCCTCCTAATGCCTAAAATTCATGTTGGACAATTATGAAACCTTATATTTTGGCTGTGAACCATGTAAAATCCACATTATGGTATTTGCTAAATTATGTATAAGACCGATCAATTCCAAAGTAGCGTCATTGAGAAAACTTTTGCAATATATGGTAAATTAGCTCTACTAGCATCCAAAAATTCCATTTACTAGCTAACCTGTAGGTTTTGTCCCAAGGACTACATTGGGTAAATTTCAAACTTCAATTCTTTGCAGGTAAGAATGACCGGTCACCTCTTTTTTTTTATTAATCACAAAGACGAAAAAACCAGTAGCCTTACACGCTATTCAGCATAACAAAAGCTTTGAGGATTGGTATAATCTTAAAGCTATGAGCAAAATTACAACTTGTGAAAGTAGGACTCCAAATTATTTCAATTTAAGGAATAATGATTTGGCACTCCAATTTATATTAAAAGCGAAACAATTATATGAACCTAAAATTCACAAAATTATTGCTTTTCACTTGAATCCCTAGGTTATGATCTACAAATTCACCAAAATTACAACTTACATCATATTAAATTCTGTTATTATTTAATGACCAAAACAAACATCAAAACTTGATTAAATGTCAAAATTATTATGCACATTAAGAAAGTTTATTATTAGGTGTCCCTTCATTTGTTTATTTATTTTATTCAGTAAATGTTTAGAAAGCGTACTTGATAAAGCTGTAATTACAACGAAATATTGTAGAGTAAAGAACAAATATCAATCCAATATTTAATATTAATGTAATATTTATATTAACAATTAAATATTGCAGACTATTGTAGTTTTTTTAACTGTTTTAAGAATATATATATTAGTACCCTTGTTTAGGTTACGCACATTTCATTCGGAAAAATCCTATTTCCTCTCCCATCGCGAATCACAATATGTAACAAAAAACTGCACAAATAGTTTTAGACGGAGATTTCCCTATACACATCTCTACCATGTTGCCTGCTCTTTCAAAATCAAAAGATTTCTTGTCTGTACTGTATTGCTTTTATTAATTTTGCTTATTAAATTAAATTACTTCTTCTGTTTTTACTATTTGCTACTTACCTTCATCTGTGTTAGCTACTACGTTTTTTCTCAGTGTATACAGGTTCATTCTGACGCCTTTACAGATCTAATGGAACCACATTTAAGCTAGGAAGGTCTTGACACTATGACTTGTATTTATCTTTACTTAATGGTCTGAATGTTGTGTGTACTAACAGTTGAGTAATTTAGTTTAGTTACAGATATTAAAAGGTACTACCGCGCTAATGTTATATACTGGTTAGGTTTAAATTTTACATTTAGTTTGGTCCGATGATACATATTTTCTAAAGAAAATCTCTCATTATTTCTTTTCTGTATTACTTGTACTAAGTTTCTATCTGGAGTTCCCATTGTACCTGTTTTTGTTATAGCCTAATCCATTCATACCTTTACTAACTAACAACCTTTATTTGTTTTACAAGCTTTATACATTAATGACTTTCATCACCGAAAATTTTTTAGTAATCTAACATAGCTACAAAATAATTAATATTTAAAAATAGCAATAAATTTCCATTAATTTTTAGGACATCTAAACAAAATACAGTTATTTGAAGTTTAAACCATTGCGGGTGGTTAATATTGTTATATGAAGAATATTTTTTTATTATGGAGGTAATTAAAACGTATGTATAAGTTCTATCTTTTTTGAAAAAAAACATATAATGTTATTCCAATTGCAACTTAATTGCAAACCCTGCGCATGTTTGAGTTTTTATAAAATATTCTATGTTAGCAATGGAGAACTCGTGTATCACATTTATAAAGCAATAGGAAGTTGATATAACAAAAACATTCCTTCCGAGTGTTGCAAATTTGTTCCAACTCCAATTTCTTATGTATAACATATATATATATATATATATATATATATATATATATATATATAAAAATTACATTATATTATATATATAAATATATTTTATGTATCTTAAATATATTAGAATCTTACTCTTTTAAAAGCATAAGGATGTTTGATATGAATGAACATGCTTTTGTTTTCTACTTAAATCATAAAGTATACGTGTGCCGAATTTCAATTCTCTGAGATATCGAGAAGTTGGAGAATTAGTGGTTAATATATAGCTTTGCTTTGATTTTTATATATTTACACATTTTTAGTATATTGACCTTTATCAATTAAATGGTTTATTATGATTCGTTTTGCTGTTTTTATTGATTTGTTCACTCCTTTTATTCATAGTTTCTCTTTACTTTATAAAAATAATCTAATTGACAATTGCATCAATTCACGTTCAAATATTGTATACAATCTATTAAAGCCAAATGTATGCTTATAACAATTAAAATGTGGTAATGTAATAAAATTTATAAGTTTTTTACACCATTAGTTGTGACTAATTGAACCTCAAAATTAATCATACATATTCAACTTGAAATCTAGGGATAGTAGCTCTATGAAATCTATGTTCTTTACATCTTTTCTGGAAGATATAATATCTTTTTTACAAACCATTAGGCTGTCTTTTCTACAACCGCAATTACTTTTGCATTATCTATCCCACAGAATCATTAACAAACTGAATAATTTAGTTGTCCTACAATATAAATTTTGAATCACGATTTATCAAAAAGTAGTTAAATATACTTTACACATACAATTAAACATAAAAGAATAAAACATATTTAGTTATATTTATGTTATGTTTAAAATATTAGTTTACATAATTAAACTCTACTGAGGTAAGACTTTTTCCCTTTTAGACCAATATATCTCAGAATTATAATTTTTACTACCCGTTACCCGGGGTTCCAAGATCATTTTAAAACTCAAAGCCGGTTTCACACAGCGGAGGAATATACTTAGATGCTTTTAGACCTAAATTTACCGATACTAACTATAAAACCTTTCTTCAAATTTTGCTTTTGTTCAAACAATGTTAACTCGTAAAATATCATAAGTATTAATATTATATTCAATTTTACCATTTATATTGATAATTATTTTATCATTAGTACCTAAATATTAACATAATAAAATCCTATTAACTATAAATCCTATAACTAATTCGGTTTATCGTAAGAAATACATGTGAGATAGATAACAATGGGTTTGAATGGAAAAAAACGTGTATTTTAATGTAGGGAGATCAATAATCCTTTACTCATAAGTACGTATTACAAATTTTACTCTAACCACTACTGACGTGTGTATCTTTGCATACATATATGTAACACCTAATAATTAGCTTATCTTTACTGAGGCCTATCATTCAAGACGCTGAAAAACTTCATTTCTGTCATTTTGTCTGTCTATCTGCCTGAATCGAAAAATTCGAAAAAGATATTATTCTTGGATATTCTAGTCTTATGGGTATTCCTAATGGAAACGAGAAGATAACAGAATAAATAAGATTCTTCGAAAGCTGAGTAAGATTATATGAAATTTCAAGACATAATAACATATTTAGCCAAGTAATACAAGTTTAAAAAAATTTTTAAATATTTATTTTGTGAGTAAATTAAAATTTTCTCGGTTACCAGTAAAAATGAATACTTATGAATAAATAAATGAAAGTTTTGCCTCTTATATATAGAGATACAGGTATTATACTTGATGTACGCTAGTGCACTTCTTAGTAACATTAGAATACTACTACACAAAGTGTACAATGTCTGATGTCTTAAGACTACTTTACAGTACCATAAAGTAATATGACTCACATCTAAACCTATCCCTATCAAGACTTTTCTGGACTTTCGTTCTTTCTAACATTTCCAAATAACGCCATTGAAACTTCGACAATCAGTTTAAAGGAGGCGGTGTCACGGGACGGCGAATTCTCATTCAGGCCGATATTAAAAGGTTAGGTTTACTGTCTAGATACAAAAGATATTGAGGTGCACTTGAAAAGAAATGAATCCTTCCAATGCATACATGAAAATATAAACATTTTACAAAAAATCAACTGATTTTAAAAAATATTATATTTTCAAAAAGTGTTGAAAAATAATTTAATGTGGTTTACACGACAAATAATGAAATTTATAAAAAGAAAATAAACATAATTATGGAATAAATGATAAATATGTTTCATATGTTCCTAGTTGTTAAGAATATATTTATTTTCATTTATAAACATACATTATATAATTTTAAAGTTTTACATTCTTGTGAAATATTACCTAAGCAATCTGAGACCTGATCATAGGAAAAGGTCTGAACAATGATCATTGATATATCGTCACAACTTCAAAAAGTAAATTATGGTTAAAATGCTGATTTCTATTAAATCCCACTTGTTTTCGCATTGCTACAATCTTTCATCTACTGTTAGCTGTGTTCAGAACATGATTTTCCCGATATCTCTTTATATGCTTGAATTCATGTAGACTTCGGCAAAGTCCATAGCCATTTAGACCGTAAGTTTCAATGTTATATTTTGATTGTATGAATTATTGTATCCACAAATAGGTAAAATTTTTAAAATTAAGGATAATAATATACTAAGTGGTTTACAAAAAGTTATTAGTTTGTTTTAAACCATATCATCTGAACCATTAAAAGTTAATCCTTCTGAAATCGAACTACTTACTCTTGTATAACTGTTTATTTATGTAACTATTTGGTAAACAGACATACCACCTTAAAACACAAACCAAACTTTATTAAATTAAAAATACTAATTTATCAACCTATTTATTTTCGTATAGAAAAAATTTGTTAAAGATTACATATCATAAATAGTGAAATTGTATCATTCTCAACGTGAGGATTGCTTAATATGCTATCTGTTAAAGTGTTTCTCTGAGGTACTCTCACCAAACATCACCTCGTTATAAGGAATATAATTTGTGGTGATACCGCACTTTGAATTACCGAACACAACACTGTAAATACTCAGTGGCCAAGCTTTCTTTTATAACAAGAATCAGACGGTCGCGGTTCTATAAACTATACTGTATCAATATAACGTGTACTGTAAAACAAAATTTACATATAACAATTATTATATTGCCTCTTTTCAACAGGATGTAGGTGACCGGAAATATATTTATATAATAAAGTTTGCTGCATATTTTATAAGTTGCTGCTAAGTCCTCCAGTCTATTTTATTGAAATGCTGGTCCTGTGGTTGGGTTCAAGATCACGTAGAGACAAATCTTTCGAAAATCATCGAAACTAAACTTTTTAACCATCTTATTCGCGTATAACCTGGATTATACTGGATATAACATTTTATAAATGATATAATTTGATTTGATGGAAATCGTACTGAGGTTAACTTGTCAATTCCAAAAGTGCATCAAATTTCATAGTGGTGTCTGTTTTCCTTCTTATCAAAAAATAATAATTCATCCTGTTATCTTCAACTGTTTTGGTTTCCCATGAGTTGAGCGAAGCTATTCTATATCTTATCTCAGCGTGGATCTTAATACTTACACGTTTCAAAAGAAACCCTAGTCGGATTCCGGACGAGCTTCTAAGACTCCTCTTTTAATGTGGGGCTAAAGTTTAAAGTAGATTATGAATAAAAAAATTATATAAGCTATATAAATCCATCGTTTTATTCATCACAGATCCTGTGTGTTTTCCCAACAAAATACAAAATATTATTATTTTTTAATCCTAAATATGTAAATACTATAGTAAACTCGTTGCCTAGTAATAAACTACTTCGTCTAGTTTATAATAGAAAAAGACTACTTACACAATCCCTACTAGTAATCTAACTAGTTAATTACTTTAATTTAGTTTGGAATATTTAGTTCTCCTTTTCAGAAAGGAGAAAATAAGAAAACTATGACGTCATGATTATGACGATTGCAACTATTTTAATCTTACTTAAAATGCTTTAAACATTAATGTCGTACTTAAAATAACAAATAAAGAGTAAGAAATAAAATTCTCACTTAATTTGACGCAATTTATATATCGATGACTTTAGCAAATGCTAGAAATATTTTTATGTTGTAAAAGAGGATAACATAAGTTTTCAAACAATAAATTAGGCAATAGCAATCCCTTTTTTTAAAGAATAATAAATAAAAAAAAATATTTTAGAGAATAATAGACTCCTTTTTTAAGTTACATTGAAAGTTATACAAGGTATTGGATTGTATCATATCCTGAACTATTTTAATTTGGGAAACACGGTAACCACATTATATACCCATATAAATAATAAATGAAAAATCACTTACATATACAATTTCAAAGTGACTAACTTTCGATCATTGTATAGCCCCAAGTGAATATTCTGAGTTATCAAATGAATATTAAACAAGCTTAAGAGTTCTTCGCAGTATAAGGGCCTTTACTTATGTTAAAAATGAAGATTTTTATACCTTGTTGATAGTGGTTATAACACCCACTGTACGTTTCAAACTTATTACCACATCCTTAAACCACATTTATTGTAACAATTTGTGTTTGTATAGTTATAATATTTAAATGTATTAAATTATTTTCATTGAATTCATGTCCCCCAGTTTTATACCATTACTTGATCTATATTCGTCAAGAGTCAAAGAAAACTAAATACAGTATTGTATTTTATAATGTAACATACAATTATGGAGCTATGATAGATTTTTATTCTACGAACGATTTAAAAATGCTTTTGGAGTATTTTCCTTCAATTTCGAGTTTATAAATATTTTCCGTTTATAAATTTATAAATATACACTCCAAAATTAAACTTTTTAAGTCTCTGAGGCCTTTCGTACTGCAGTAACACATAATCTCGGCTATATAACTGAATAAAAGTGGTTATATTAATAATATAAACAATTTTGTACTAAATAAAAACATATTTCATTAATGTTGTAATTAAACATTGTACGTATATATATATATATATATTTATTTATATACATTTAAATAAAGTTTATATTTAGTTAAATCACATACAGTTACGGGGAACTTTTTAAAGGCACAAGTTAGTTAATTACTAGATTATTAGAGTTATTTTTTATAAAATTTGTTTCATATGCATCGAGGGGTATATTTTTTGGATTTCTTTAATAATTTTACATTACAAAAAGAATATTTTGCCCTACTTTCTCTTTAAAAGATAGGTATTATTTCTTAAAATTTACAAAAGATTTAATGATCGAAGAAGATGTATATCCTGTATCATTTGATGTTGAATCTCTAGCCATGCGTACCTATTAAAGATCAAAATTATCGAGGACTGAGAAGATTTCATTAAATTAGGAAAAAAATATTGGTAACACATACATTATTTCACATCTTATTATGTCCTAACATATGTTTCAATTTAAACAATAACATTACAAACAATTGCTATTGGAAATCCACTTTCATGTTTTATATTTCTCAGTACATTTTTAAGTCATGCAAAAGAAATAATGGATTATTTTCTTAGAATCTGGAAACAATACGTTTATGATGTTTTTGCTGTTTTCGACAAAAAAACTAAACCTTCAAAGTGTTAGTAATCCTCTCAATTCTTTTTACCGTTCATTAAAATTCAATTTTTACATAGAAAATAACAAATTACTCTCGTTTCTAGATTGATTAATTATGAAAAGTTCTACTGACCATTTTGAACGCGGTATATACAGTAAACGAACAAGATTCATCCTATTTAAATAATTTCACAACAACTCCCCTTCAAAAAAAAAGAGCAGGTTTTCAAAATTTAATCCGTCGGCTTTTTAAATACACAACTATCAACAGAAAATTATAAATAATAAAGTAAGGAAAAGAATGGAAATTGCCTGATTTCATGGCTAAAAACTGACATGATTGACAATATTGCAAACAAGAAACAGAAAATGATTAAAAGAAATTCTAGAACCACTATCTATCAAATGAAATGTAAATAATCTTAATTTAAGTAATCACAATTTGATTACACTCTGTCCTCTTAATCATGGACACTGAAAAATGGGTACATGACGCATGAAGCTATGCACTTTGACTTTGAATTTCACCAAAATTGGTCTTAAATAGTCAAAAGTTAGTGAAATGGTTTGACCTATTCAATGAAATGGAATATTCTATAGAAATTGCTGGCAAACCCGCAAGAATGTGCTTGTCAAATACAATGTTTTCAAAACGTAT
This sequence comes from Homalodisca vitripennis, assembly GCF_021130785.1. Classification (NCBI taxonomy): domain Eukaryota; kingdom Metazoa; phylum Arthropoda; class Insecta; order Hemiptera; family Cicadellidae; genus Homalodisca; species Homalodisca vitripennis. The sequence continues at coordinate 46,256 of NW_025776695.1, forward strand.
GAGTCTATATTAAGCAGACGTAATTTATATTTTAATTTAACATCCCAAACTGAATATATTACAATATGTCATAAAAATTATGTGTGCCAAATGTTTACCTTCTAGGATGTCAAGAAGTTAGAAAATTAGTGACCAGTTATTGAGTGAATGGGGGCTTTGCCTTGTATATATATAGAGATATACAATTTATACTTATTGTACATTGTTGTACTTTATCAGTAACGTTATAGAAATACTACTACAAGTGTTCAACGGCTGATGTCTTAAAAATACTGTTCAGCACTGAAAGTAATTTTGACTCAGTTCCAAACATATCCTTATCATGACTTTTCCCGAACTTCGTTATATAAAGCAATCCAAACAAACGCCATTGAAACTCGGCAATCAGTTTGATGGAGGCCGTGTCAAGGGATGGTGAATCCACATTTAATCCAATTTACAAATGGTGAGTTTTATTCTCTTGAATGCAAAAAACAACGCAAAAGAGCTTTTGAATGAAATGTAACTGGCCTCTCTATACATATAAACGTTGTTAGACAACCTTTACTGATTTAATTTAAAAATTTATTTAAAAAATGCACAAGATTGCATTCTATATTTAAGTCAATTATATAATAACAACACTGCTGTAAGTAGAAAGCAGATGTAACTAAGCCACATAATAAACAGTAAGCAACGCTTTAATTAATTTGTGGTTAACAATATTGTTATTTAGAATATAGTTATGTAATTGTTACTAAAATTAAGGTTATAGCAGGTGCTGATATAGAAGGTGGACAGATAAGCAACCGATCAAAAAAGCTGGCTACACCGCTCCCTAAAATGTACGTTTGCAGTGGTTTTTCAGTATCCATTCCGGCCTTCAAATAATGGCTATGTTTCCTCTTAGATTATTGTAAAGCCTAGTAATTTTTGCAAACTCAGTTTTAAAACCAACGTTAAATCTTCTCAAGATCACCTGTCGCTTATCAACTTCCACTTAAATCCCATGAATTGGTACCCACCATTATTGATGTTGATGTCACTTATTTAAAGTCAAGGCTTCGTGAGTTATAGTGTGGACGTAACCTAAAGCAGAAACTAAATTTGACTTTTGCCTGTTAGAAAATTGGTTCATCTAACGCTCAGCCTATTAACTGTTTAAAATCTGGCAATAGTTAAAAAATTTAATTTACTTTTCAGTTGTAGTAATGTAAAACGTTGTTTCTAAACATGATCTTAAAATTTCTTAAAACTAAATATGTATATTTAATAGAATAAGTTATATCAAACTTAAAGTATCAAAGTATAAATATTAGGTACAATTACGCAACAAAGCTATTGATTTCAAGACAGATTACTCCTGCAAGAAGTACTATCACTCTCGTATGTTGTAACTCAATGTAGGGTTAGTAGATTTCCACTGCATGGGATATCTTGATAGGCAGGATATGAGATTGTTCTTGGAAATGTTCTAAAACAATAAATCCATAAAACGTGGTCCAACGAGAATTAAATATTTACAAATATAATAAAATGTTTATGTTTTTGCTATTCAATATAACAAAATTGGGTATTATTTGATCCAATAGTATATTTTGCCTTGTTTTCTAACCTAGAAAATGTGTATTAGATCCAGGAAGCCTAAATATGACAAATGCGAACTAAAGTGAGGTTTATATCAGTCTTTAAATTTATAGTAAAATTTAGATAGTAACATTGCCTTTTAAATCTAATATTTGATAAAAATACATAGTTAAAACTAAATTAACAATGACACTAAGCGTTTTTATCTTTATATACAGAAAAACATTTTTGATAATTTATAAATTGAATTGTTAAGTTAGTTGTCCAGCCCAGCAAACTTTCATCAAATACTGTTCTCACCGACAATTTAAAAGGTGGTTTTCGGTTTCAAATTCTGATCCTATGACTTAGAAAATTGTTTAAGATAGACTAGTACTTGCCTAATCGCTGAAATAAAAAAAACAGCGTGAAAAATAATTGATATTCTTTACACATTCCCAATCACTATCAATGAACATAAATTGAAAATAATAAACAATGTTTACTCATATCAGATGGTTACATTGGACATGCTCCTTTTAATTATGTATCACAACTTTAGCGCCAAAATAGGATTTTTCGCTACATCAAATGCTAGTGGGGCGTAGTCCGGGAGATGTTGGAGATAATAATATGACTATAAACACCTGAGGGATCGTAAGAATGACCGTGTACAATTTTAGTACAATCGGTTGGATATTATAAGCGTGAAAGCAAAACAAAGGTACTTCCCCATGTATAATATTAATAGGTTATTTACAGGCTGTCTCATAATTCTCTGGACAAAGGTATAGCACGTAATTTAAAACTAAAATATTTCGCCATATGAACATTGGTCTCCCATGCTTAGTTTTCCATCTGTAGGCTATATCTGTATGTGTTATTTATAAAGAATGTATATTAAAAGAAAATAAACTATACCAAAGATTGTTCAAATTTTATGATAATAAGACCAGTTACAGAACAATATCACGAAATTACTTTATTATTTTTTAAAGGGATGTAAATAACACGTTGAATATCTTTAAAACAAGCAGTTTCTTAAGAATAAAATGTAAAGCAGATTTTATAGAATTTAACACAAATCAAATTAGACTGAATCAATTGAAATAGAATAATAAATCATTGATTTAGATCAGTTTGACTGTGACAATACAGAGCTTACATTGAGGTTGTTCTCAGTGAATAACCAACAATACAATACTGAATAAACAGCAGAAACAATCAATATTGTAGTCACGTTAACCTAGAGGACGAGTTAAGGAAGTTAACATACAGTCCATTGTAAAGAGCAATACACTTCAACTGTCTTTGTAAAGTGAGGCAGTGTGTAGAGTACTGCTTCAGAGGTAACACTCTGTCTGTATACTAGTCCATTGAATAGTATAAATACATACATACATGTACACACACGTATATACAGGGTGTCAATTAAGTCTGGAACCTCTTCTTTTTACTTTTGAACCACAATAGAAAGAAATACCAAAATTCACATGTGCTTACTGGTGATAGTAACGCACACATCTGCCCAATTACCGACCGGATAATCCCTTTGGGGACGGTCCACAAGGAGTCAGACAAAATTCTTAAATAGCAGCATAGGTCAAGTTTGGTAAAATAACAGTACCAAATTAAAGGTCTTACTTAGCAGAGTACAATGCCGCTAACCGGACTTCAAAAGGTGGATTCATTCAGTAGTTTATAGCTATTTGAATTTAAAAACAATTGAACAATGTAAATAAAAACCAGTCCAGGTTGTATATCTTGTAATTATTAAGTATTACAAGTAAAAACCAATTTTTAATTACCTGTGATCAAAGTAAGTGTTCAAAATGTTCCCCTCGCCATCGTCTGGCAACGTCCTAGGCGGTTGTAAAAGCCATCCACTGCATTTTGTGACATTGCAGTGGATGGCAATACCCGATATATATATATATATATATATATATATATATATATATATATATATATATATATATCGGGTTTATTATAATTACATACACTATTTTGTTTTCTTATCCTACTAAATTATTGTAATCTGAACTTGCTCTACATGTGAATATTAAGGGAACACGAATGTTTATTTTATGTACATTGGTTGGGTAATGTATCAAAGCTTCTTTCGTATCCTACCTTTACATAACAAAGTGAGTTTCAATATTTTCTACAACATTTGTATATTATTCAGTTGCACACAGCCAAACTTGTACCGAACGTGGACTAAAAGCACCGTTTTGAACTTGTCGACAAAGTTTGTTGCTTATAAATTAACCCGGCGGTTCTCCGCTCCCCAGTTCACCATTGTTACACAGAACAGAGAGTGTAATGTGCTGCCATATAGTGTAGTGGTAGCCACCATTGTGTTTGGTACAACTACCTCAGTTGTTACTGGAATAGATTATCACCTACAGCGCACTTAGGGTCGGTCAATTGAGTTTGTTTCGGTGTTTATTCCTTTGTGTCTTTACTGCAGAGTCAAAATTAGGTTAATAATTTAGATAGCTGGGAGTAAGAAACTTGTAATAATAAACATTGCAATGCTTTTTATACATTTTATTTGCACAATGTACATTTAAAGTTCATCGAATTCTTCATCAGGTACTTTTTGGTGGTGATATAATTTTGCAGGTGAAGGTAAATAAATAATAGAAAACAAATTGACATATATTTTAAACTACTTTGGTGGCTAAATTGTTGTATTTGATTTTATCTGTGATCAATTTATATCGTTTAAAAGTCTATCATGTAATACAACTATAAGCGTGTTATAGGTCACTAATATACTAATATGCAGTAAACTATCATAGTGTAAAATCTGTTTTAAACACTTGACAGATTGCTAACATTACCAAAAACAACTATTACTGTTGATATTTAAAGTTTAAACACTGTCACTGTCAATAAATACGTACAGGCCTATTGAATTCAGTTAATGATGTTTTAGAATGTTCTATAGCCCTCCTAACTGAAGTAGAAATGCCAAGAACTTATATTTACTAGAAGGTGGGAGTGAAAATACTTGTGTAGTTCTTATAGTACAGGAAATATTAATACGCGTTGTATTCCAGAGGGTGTCATATAATAAGTTGCAAGGAAAGTTATATATTATGCACGGAAAATTCTCATATATTTTGTTTTTCGGAACTTTATTTTAAAACCTGTTTACGTATTTCCTGGTTACAATTTTTCTACAGTAAAATAAGCAAAATAATGTTTTAAACCCTTTAAATATAACATTAGGTGTGTTATTTCTGTAATTAAAGCAGGCTACCATATCTAAGTAATCGTACTCTGTATTAAATGATCTTGATTAACTAAAGGTGCAAATAAAAGATACTGTTTGGCGGTTGATGTGGACAAACTGTATATCTACTAGCTCCCGTATAATGTGTTAATTATACTATTATAAGAATTTCAAATGATATAATAAGTAATGTACTGTAAATATAAAATATTTATTTTATAATGCGTTCTAATGCATTGTAAAATTGTGGTGTTTGCGCTGAAAAACTACCTAAAACTGGTATCTATGCATTGTGCTTCGGATTTTGTAATGGTATTTATCTCGATTCTTGTAGTATGAAGGGGAAAACTTTGAACAAGAAGTCAGCGTCCACCCAGGCAGTGTGTAAACTGCAGAAAGCAGAAGAATGGCTCAATATCTCAAGTTGATAAGGAACAGACAAATTCGACCTCCTATCCTGACGAGAATTTTGAGATTAGTAAGCAGTTTATGTTTGTAAAAGTAAATTCTAGCCAAGATTACTTCTTTAGTGGGCAGGAGATCAAATTTAGACAGCAAAAAATCATGAATTAAATTAATAACCGACAATTAGGATTCTTCTTCTAACAGAAGTATTAGCTTTCTGTAATGAAAAGGGAGGACTGAAAGATAGAGTGGAGACTCTGGAGAAACGAGAAAAGTCAAATAATATTTATTAGTAGCCTCTCTGTTTTTTTGGCCGATATAGACCAGTATTAAAGACGGTTAAACATGTATGTTCACGGGTAGAAGGGGGTTGGTATTCCGAAGAATCAAATTCTCAACGGTCTGCTCCAAAAAAAGTTTCTAAGGACAACAGTGTGAACTACATACCCGAAGAATTCATCAGGCACTGTTCTTCAGCAGAGGAGGAACAGAAGAAAGGCAAAGATAATTAACGTTTATTTTAGTAGACCTATGTCCCTAGCACAGAAATTTGCATAAAGGCGATAAACTTAGAGCTAATTATAGACTTGTAAGGTTCAGTGGTTGGCGAATAAAAACAAATAAATAGAACATGATGTGTTTGTAACTAAACCTTGGGGTGTTCTATATGAGATCATGTAATCCTAAATCTGATAGTTATAGTAGTTCTAGTAGTATTAGAACTCCTGAGTCGGCAGTAACTCATTGGGATAACTTTTTTGTTAGTATCAGAACGGAAGAGATCATATTTCGTGTATAATATATTTTCCTTTGCATGGTGTTGCTATTTGTTGTTAGCGGGTATCTGTACAGCTGTGTGCAGCATACTGATCCTACAGAATTGTAATTTGTTTAAATTTTTTATAGATTCTCCATACTTCATCTACTGTTATTTTTTAATTTTACTAATACAATAGAGACATAAAAAATATTAGTTTTGTTACCTATAGCTTTGTTGATATTGTTTAGAATTCATTGATGTTCTGGTAAAAAACCTAACACAAATTAGTCCTAATAGTGTTATAATTCATGGTTATTTATTTTATGTGTTATTTCAATTTTCTAGTATTATTTTGTTATTTTGCCGTTTTATTTTACACGAATTTTAACTAAAGTAATATTTATTTATATAGTAGCCTGGGATAGCCAACACTAGTAACGTAAATGCCTCTCTGCGCATAACCATATACATGACACATTATCGTACTTCAACCCCTAAAATCTCCGGCACTTAAAATCTTTTTTTAACTACGTGACTAAAATTTCTCTAAGGTTTATGTAAGAACTGTCATGTAATAATTAAATAGCAATGTCTATACAAGTGTCAAACTCTCAATTTTCAAACTGAACTGGGCTCCAGACTCATTTTGCTATAGGTTTAGTAGAACTAAACTAACATTTTTAATATTAACACATCTAAAGTTTTGTAACTGGTTGCAGTTAATTTTATTGTAAGTAAGTAGATTAAGTTTAAGTGAAGACCAAAGAGTGTCCAACGTCTCTTAACAATCGAATTTAGCTTTATAGGTATTTAAACGATTGATTTAGTAATATATAAGAATCTAATATAATATTATTTACGTCTCGTTTAATTTAAGAAGGCTAAACCTAACATGACAACTCAATCAATCTATGTGGTTTAGTTACTTTTTTTCTAAAATACTTCAAACATCTGTATACACGTTTCTATAAAATTGTTCTTAACAGAAGTTATATTTTTTGAAAGGAAGTTTTGTTTCCTTTGTATATCTTATCTACAGTTGACAGCACCAACCTAAGAGGCTTAGTGTGATGCAGATACAGAACAAAGCTTATCCAGTCTGTTTCAGATGAAAAATGTTATTTTTACATTTATCTTGCAAGACTTATCACGGTATTAGAAGTATATTGTTTTCTTAAAAAATAAAACAGTATTTTGTTAGTAACAATAAAACTCTCCCCTTGTTGTTATTTATTAGCGTATTATTCTATTGAAATATACCATTATTGTTATTTAATAAACTAACCTATTCAATTATTTAATGATACTAACATAATATAATAAATAAAATCAAATATACACAAATTTATTACGCTAGCCAGATGTGTTTTGTTTAAGAAATGTCACAAGTATCCAAGCAATTTGATTGTGTCGGTTAAACAATTTATGCGTCTTAACATGAACTTCTTGATACAGAGTCAGTGAATAAAAGGATAAATTGTATTTGCGAGTGAACATCATTTAATATTTATATGTAATTAAAATTATATTAAATATATAATTCTAACATCTGAATTTTGGGTTGTTTTTGAATTTTGTGCATCTTTTGTATTAATAAGCAACTGCAAAATGTTTCAACGTAGTATTTTAGTAAAATTTCATTACTATTGTTTACCTGAATTTTATTTTTCTATTAATTTATTTTGTTCAATAATTCGATTTGTAATAGTTTGATATGCATAACATTATTAAATCATTAAAAAACATGATATTATTATTTATCCAAAAAGTATACCAGAATATATCTTTTAGAGGATTAATCCAGAGGACTAAATAGAGGCTACCCCACATTTATGCGTTATTTGCAGCTCGTAATTTTTCGTTGGATAAGATTTGCAAACAATCTTTTTTTATGCAGATAGTTCTCTAATGTTAAATGTCTCCACAAATGAAAAGAAATTAAGATAAAATTGTCCTATATATTTGATATTTCATCTAATAATAATTTTCTGTCATCAAAAACATGTTTTGGGCAAACAATTTACAAGCGAAATATGCATAGGAGAAATGAAAAGAGATTTGGCCTTGCAATTAATAAAAATTACAGTCAGATTTGCGAATTATCTAAAATTAAATAATTTTTAATTTTAGTTTTAAAACTAGAAAAAATTTCGTAATTTTGCAAAGAAAAATTAATAACAAACTCTCTTATTGGATACAAGTATCCACTCATATCTCATATCCATGAAATACATGTCAATCTCAAGGTTTTTAACCACTAATGAAAGCAAATAGTTTTTATTTTATTAATCAACTCATATTTTTACGCAATTAAATATAGTGCAACCAAATATAGCCCAACTAAATATTTCATAGTGCATTAAATAAATAATGGGAATTATGTTATGGAGCTAGTAACATAAAAGTAACGGGAAATATAAATGAATTCACTTTACCGCCCTAAATGTGGTGTAAGTAATAATGCTTTCCAGTAACTGACATGATTGTATCGACGTAATGGCGGCTACAATATATGGCAGGATATTACACTCTCTGTGTGCCACCCCTAAAGGGGATTATTTTATAAGCAACAAACTTTGTCGTCAAACTAAAACGGAGCATTTATTTCCTGGTCCATGCAAGAGTAACTGTAAATATATAATTAAATTAGTATGTGAGCTACCCTGGCCACTTTCGGGTACAACAGAAAATCAATGTAAAATCCTACCCAAAGCAACATAGATCTACTAATGTAAAGTACAATTCTAACACCTTTCTGGTGTTGTGTTGATAAGTAATTTTACTTCAAAATCCAAGTATTGTTAGCAAATATCTTTTTAGTCTAAAAGAAATAATTTAAAAGTTTTGAAGTATTGACTAAAATTTGATTGCAATCAATGAAAAATCCATTTTAAATCGATTTAAAATCTATTGGGAATGTTGTCATATCTACTTTGAATCAAATGAAAAATCTAATCGAAAGATTAACAAGTTAACTAAACTAAGAATAAATTAAAAATCTCTATAGTAATAAGTTAATTGTGGAATAGTTTTTACCTTAATTTTTTTCTGTGAAAACTATTTATTTATATATTTCAAAACATATTTCTTGTCAAAACAAAATTAGGTAAACAAACTTTAAATTCCTCTTACTCTGCAATAATTATAAACTAAATTTATTTTTAATGATCTGTAAATTTTCAATTTTATACAACCTTTTTTGTATTTTATTTCATTTTATATATCTTTTAAATCTTTAATCTTGTGCTTTATTTACCTCTTATAATTCCATTTAGTAATACAATGTTTTACACTAGAAAATACTTTTAGACAAATCTAAGAGGAATATTTTTAAAACTGATAGTAATCAATGAAAAATCTATTGGACCGTTGGCAAATCTTCTTGGAATCAATGTGAAATCTATTTCAAATATTACATTTAATTCAATATTAAATCTATTGGAAATTTGTAAAATCTGGGTGGAATCACTTGATATGTATTAATTATGTTGTAAAATATGTTTAAATTGATGTTATGGATATGTGTCAAATCTGCTTTAAAAATTTACAGAATCTTTTTTTCAAATATGCTATGAGAGACTGCTTCATGAGACTGCTTCGAATCAATGCCAAATATAATAGAATTGTTATCAGATCTGCTTTGTATCAATGTAAAGTCTATTGTAAATGTCAAATCTGCTTCTAAGATTGAAAATGTAATAAAAATTATCGCTAATCCGTCCGTTTCGATTTAATGGAAAAATCTATTGGAAATGTTGTCATATTTGCTTCTAATCAATGTAAAATCTATTGGAATTATTTGTTTATCTGCTTATTCATAATAATATTAGCGTTTCTTGAATAATTTAGTTTATATTTCAATAAAATACCATTATTTTTATTTTAAAATTGAAAAACGTTTTTAAAATATTGTTTAATATACTTTAATTTAATTTAAAATCTATTGAAACAGTTGTGAGATCTGCTTGGAGTTATTGTAAAATCTGCTTAGAAAACATATAAAATTTATTTATAATCACTGTCAAATTTACTTGAAATCAATATCAAATTGATTTGGATATAATTTAAAATCAAAATGTCTTGTTGTAAATCGTTTTCTAAAATCGAATGGGGATTTCGTAAAATTTTTATGGAATAACGGAAAATAATAAATATGTTTAAAATATAAGTTGTATATGTATGAATTTAATCATAAACATATTACAAGCTTTTAAATCTATAATATTATAGTAATCGACCATTCATATTTGGTAACTCATTAGAACCTACATCAATTGTGCTATTGATAATCTTCCTACAATTCCTAATATGTTTCTTCCATAAACGTTTTCTAGTATTAACGTATCTTATTTTTTATATTTAACATGTTTACGGTACTTACACAGTTTTTCAATTCGATCTCTCTGAATTATGGTTCGTATTTATCATACAAGTCATTGAATACATTTTCTTTTGTGTTATTAAAACTGGAATCTAAATTTGACTAGTTCAACGATTTTCGTTATTTCTTTATTCTGCTATTTATCTTTTTCGCTTTTTAATAAGTTCATTACGTGTTATTTGAGAAAAATGTAAGTTAAAATGTTATACAAATTAAAATTTTAGAGATCTAATTCAAATATTAAGTTTTCTTTTATAATAGGACCTTATTATTTATATTTTTTAAAAAACTTTTACCTCGTATTTTGATAATATATTAACATTATTGTAATAGCATGTGTTTGTGATTAAGGTTGTAATTCTTTTCATAAATTGTAATCAAACATCTCATATACATGGTTTTTATTCATATTTATTCTATTGATCTAAAGTTTTTTATTCATATCACTTTTTAAAGATTATTTAGAAGTTTTCTAGACTCTGTATTATTTTTCATATATTACTAATAGAAAATATCATAAAGGATTTACCTATTTATTAAAAGTAAATTGATATTAATAAACATTGTTTTTTAATATAAAAGGTAAACATGATTATAACGACTTGAATTGGAGATATTAATATTCCAGAGTATTAATATTTAAATTATCAATAAGACATCCAAGACGATATAAAATAATTTGTTGATTAGTAAGCTCCTAGTGAATATTAAGTACTATTTATTACTAAATTTTTTAACTACTAAATATGATCTGGTTTGTCTGGCAAATTAATAAGTTCAACGTTTCAGGATTTTTATCACTCTATTTTCCACAATGAATTGACAAAACCTTTTAGTAAATTTAAAAATTCCTTTGGCAAGAAATACAAATATTAATTAAATATATTAAACTAAAAATCAGAGCGCTTTTCTAAAATAAAACAATAAGGTTTTAAAATAAAAATGATTTATCGCTGGGAAATAACTAAAATAAAAATGTTTACTTCTAAGTTCACTCAAAATTCAAAATAAAATTTAAACTTCTCTTTACACTAGTTGAACCTTAACTTTCAAGTCTCTGCAATTCAGATTACAACTCTCTCAAAACAATTATTAATGTTCAATTAATTTCCAATTAATAATTCACAATAAAACAGTTCCAGTTAAATATTAATAAATTACTACTTTTCCAAATCTCAATTCAAGTTATTAACAAAGTTCAATTTTAATTCACTTTTCTTCCAAGCATGAACCAAATGTAACTTGTATGATTCTATTATGCTCTATTGTTCCTCGAGAATAAGTTATTCAGATTGCTCTGTAGTTTCTATGAATTTAATTTTTTCCTATAAAAAAGACAACAAAATTTATTTAATATCAAATGAGGATGACTTTTTCAATAAAACGGACAATAAATTTGGTGCTTACCTCAAAATTTCTCGGGGAAAAATTTTTAAGAATCACGGCGCACTGTAATTAACTTAATACATGGAAATAACCAAAAGAAGGGCGAAAATTATGAGTGGGCGCCTAAATACTTCCCTTTCCAACCAACTATTCAGGACATCCGCGGTTTTCTCTCATTAGTCAAGCTGTATCAAACAAGGAGAACAATACTCGCAACAAGACAAGTTCTAATCAATTTAAGGCAGTGAACCTGCCTTCCTAACATTTTAAAACTACCAGTACTAACTTGCCAAAGGATTAAATGTTTATTTTTACCCTAACTTTTCACAATCTAATCTAAAATTAAAACCCAATATTTCGATCCCAAAATTGTCATTTAATCTAAGATTTAATTTTAAAAAATGAATCAATGTAGCTTTGAAAACGCTACAATGATATATGTAAAAAGCGACATAAAAACGTATAATGTGGCAACAAAAATTAAATATTTATAAATCTCCAAAATTATTATCACGGATATTAAAATTGATATTACAAGTTCAATATTCTATTTTATTACTACTTTTATATGTTTAGCATAGGATTTAATTCAGAATTATATTAAGGAAATTCAGTACATGGTTTTAAATATTTTATAAAATATATTAAACAGTTTGTTAAATATTGTTATGTATCGAAAAAATGCAAAAGCACTGATATATGTATAAATTTTTTATTTCAAAAGTAAATTTAATATTTACTCCTCCTATATACCAAATTTGATCGATAAAGCTCTAATATTTCACGAGATATAAGAGTCTTAACATAAGAGACGATTAGGATTGACTTTTAGAATGTCTATTTATGACATTTTAAGTAATTTCATTAGCTTTTTAAGTTTCACATTTTTCTCAAATACAATAAATTTTTATAATATGAATAGTAAGAAATAAGGAATGATTTTTTGCTCGTCGATGATTTAAATCGAATGAGTTTTGATATAGTGAATGAAACATTTTATGAATGTCTGTTAAGTAGATTTTGAGCTATATATTTTGAAAAAAAAAAACTCTTTTATAGCTCTATTTCGTGCAGAACGCCGTCACCATCACATTATATTTGTTCGATATATACAAAAGTTATATTTTTAATGCAATGTTGATCTAGAAAAATAAGTTTTTAACGTCGAATACTTAAGTATTACTTATATTTGTTCAAGATTTTATAAAAATCTGTTAAGTACTTTTTGAGGTATGAGCTTTGAAAGATACTAAAAATTCGGTTCAATAACAACACGTTCACCAGAATTCATGCCGTTAGATTTGTTTTGCCACTATTTTGTGTGCCCAAATAAAAGAACCCAATCCTCCAACTTCCGTACAAAGTCTAAACGATAGAAGTATTAACCATCATTCTCTCAGATGAGCAACTCGGAGTGTTAAAATCAGTATAGGATGTGTCTGATGCATAGAGGGAGGCATATAGAACATCTTTTGTAAATTAAAACTACATTAAAAACTTAGTGTTTACATTAACATTGGTTTAATTTAAAACAATTAGATTATTTGTTTTATTCTTTTTAGATATAGTAAACTAACCTAGTTATGTTAAAAATAAAACGATTTCGTTTTTCTATATAATACTTATTTTGTTTATGACATTAAATTGTGTTACAATTATAAAATAACTTGCAATTGTGATAATTAGTCATAAAAATGGCAGCAAAAGACAGATAATTGCTATGTTTCAGTGAACAGCTGACCCTAAAAATAAGAAAAGCCCAAAATTAGGTGATCAGTCAGGTTAACCAACCATCCTACTAATACTATAAAATTTATTTTATAACGCCAATAAAAAGCAAGGGTTTTATTAATTATTTGATAAAGAGTACAAGAAAAGTATAACAAATATTATATTTTTTACTTAATTAAATATCTACTTTGTTTACTCCTTAAGCAAAAAATGGGCAGTTGCTTTTAAAAAAACCGACTCGATCCCTCCACCCCGTGCTTGTCTAGTATTAAAATGTTTTTCGTTACAATGTTTAAAAACTAGAAGACATTTTACGCAGATTTCATAAAATCATTACAATATAGGTACTATTAAGATAACTGTTACAGTTTTAATATTTTGGTCAAAAACAGTTTTTGAGCGCAGCTAGTGAACGACGCAACCTATAATTAACTGTTGATTGATTTGTTGGTCTTGTTATTACACACACAGTTTTTTGTTATAAACGTTGCTGGATCTCTTATAGTTTCCAAGATCTCTTCAACGTGCATAAATTATGGAACACAAGGTATATGTTTTAACCCTTTCTTCAAGAGTTCCATTCTAATAGATATACTAAACATTCTGTTCAAAAATATACCTTATATAATCTTATTTCTTTGAATATTCTCAACATTAAACGTAAATTAACGGGAAAGATAATATATTAACGGACGACTTCCAACGTAATGCGTAGAAAAATAAATCAAGATGTATTAAGAAATCTAAAGAAGAGGATTAATTTTAGTGTATAATAAACGCAGTGCTTAATATCTTGCACTATATAGTGATGCCAGATGTACTTCCTAGTTTTCCTTTCAATTCATACATCATAAATAAAAAATGTAAAACAAATTATGCATAATTTTATATATTTTAACTTCAATAGTGCATTATTTTTAGTATATTAAAAAATGTTCAAATGATGTAAAAAATTCATAGTAATAAAAAGACGTAGCAAGTGTTTCTACCAACATACATGTGTACTGTCGTGTCTGTATAGTACTTCAGCAATGTTTAACATTGGTAAGAGCCCTTATCCAGCAAAGAACACTTAAGCTTGTTTTTTATTCATCTAATAACAAAGAAGATTCACTTGGGACCATACACTGTCAGAGAGTTAAAAACTTGCTGGTGTATTTACATAAGTGACCCGTCGTAAATTTTTAACCAGATTCACAAGACGGACATTATGAGAGCGTAAACTGCTTCATATATTTTAATACAAAATCCTTAAAAATAAATTCCTATGTATTTATTAGTTTTATATTAACCAAATTAATCATTACTATATCATAATGGGTAAAAATAATTCCTGAAACTGAGACTTTCAAAGAGAATAGTACCTAATTAATAAAAACGATTATTTCATGGAATTATTATTTCTAACTTAACTACGGTTTCATACTGCTGTATTTTAATAGTAGGAAGCAATTTTTAAAATCATGTACGGATAATTACAGAAAGTCAGAAGTATATGATGAAAATACAATGTGTACAATATTTCCAAAGCGCTAATGCAACACGTGTCTATTAAAGAAAATAATTTTGTTCAATTTGTCCTAAAAAGATACACGTGACCCTCGATTTTACATATTATAAATATCTCTATATTTATTGCTACGAATTGTACAAAGGATATTGATTTTTTAAATTATATTTCGTAGAAGATATTACAGAAACATTTGTTAAGACTTTATCACTCATCCAATTTTACAATTTTAAAATGCATTCGTGCATTCCAAATAGTACCGATTCTTTTATAAAATTATTCTAAATTCTATAATTTTATACGCAGACAAAATAGTATTTCCAGAAATTGATAGAGGATGTTCCGCTCAGGAAGAAATTGACTGTCTTCCACTCTGTAATGGAGGTTGAAATAAATGAATATGAAGAAATGTTTAAATAGTATGATATTTTGTTTATCAGGTCGTATTTTCTTTGCTTAATTAATTGAATCCAATAGTTAATTCATAACTTTAATCAATTAATGTAACATTACATATACAGTTTAGTAGCAACCGGGTAGTTAACATTAGTGATTTAGCTAACGATGGTATTTAGGAGATTCAAATTACAAAAAATTTAATATATTAAATCAATCTTTTTAGAGATTTTAATCTTTTGAATACTATCCATAATTTTCATTTCAACCTCCACCAAAATCCATCGTCACTTGAAGACTGATTGTCTGGTATACGTTAATCTACACTGTATATTTAAAATTGTTTAAATAAATAAATCATATTTATATGTGTGTGTGTGTGTGTGTTTAGAACATACTGTGGAAAGAACGTTTATAAACAAATGTTGACCTAAACTGTTAGGAATAATAGGTTAAACCGTAACTACTATTGTCTAAGAAGAAGAAAATAGGGTCCACAATAAGCACTTAAGACAATTCTAAATCTGCAAAATAATGTTCAGAATATATTTCACCAAATTATATTATAAATAAATTATCTTAAGTGTATAATTTAATCGAGGCAGCAATGTATTTAGAATGTCCACAATTTGGGCAATATCCAGGTTTTTTGTCTCATCTATAACTCCATATGAGAAAAAATTTGCTTTAAATAATAATATAAGACAGTTAGTGTTGAAGAAAAGCAAGAACTTTTGATGTCTAACTATTTCTTATTAAGAACAGCAGGTTGCAATAGCACGAAGGAGAGAACATTTACAGATATAAAATGTAAGAGAACTCATGTTGTCTATTTTGAGATCAATATGGCACATTTTTACAATGAGAGAAAAGCATTAATAAAATACATTCAATAATTACACAGCAATAAGAGCAACTATATTGAATATTCTTTCATCTTATAAAGCACTTAGGATGTTGTGCGGGCCTTAACGCCCTCCCTTTTCTCCACCACCACAAATGGCGTCTTATTATAAACATAACTGCAGGCAAAAATAAATATAATAATTTTTCTCACTTCAAGCTAATCATCAGTACACTATTAATGTACCAAGTTATGTTGCTTTATCTACAATCGTTTGGGAACTATCTAACTCGTGGTGAATTGTTTACACCGCGTATTAAACTTTGAATTAAGGTATTTACAAATTCTGAATATAAACAAGTTTATATTACACTGAAGAGAGCCGTAACTTGTAATATTTAGCCTGAGATCTTTCCGAAGCCAGCAGTTCCAAATACTAGGATAGAGAGTTACCATAAATCAGGAGTTCCCGTTGAACCGAGGCTTCTAGAGACCAGGAGCTGCTGCCACAACGCAGGTTCTGCCCACCACCAGAAGATCCTAGAGACCAATTCTACCAGGGGCCAGTAAATCACGGAACCTAGAAGCTACCAAAGCATAATAGATTTCAGACATTGAAAGCTTAAGTGTTTCAAGTGATCTGGTTCAGTGACTATAAGTTTCCAGAAACCAACCAGGTTCTATCAGTTGTAATGTAAATCTCTCCATATCTTGAAGCTGATGATCTAAAAGATGTTTTAGGATTCTTAGAATTGCATCGAAGTTTGAAAAAATTACGTACTGCTTTTTTTATTTTTTTTTGCAAATATTGATTTTATATTCATAAATTATATTTCACCTATAGGTAAAACCTTCTTACAAATCACTTAAATGTTATATATTACTCTATATTATTTAACAAACATAAATTATAAAATCATTATATTCAAAATGTTTAATGTCTTTGGTCTTTAATAAGCAGTAAATTGGCTTCAAATTCTTGTATATAATATCCATAACATTACAGTACAGAAAGAGTAAAACAGTAATCACAACATGTCGTCCTTTAAGAAATGAAAGTTCAAGTCATATGACTTTTGCTCAACATGCTACCATACTACCTAGGCTATAAAACATTCTGCTAACTGGAAAATACAAATGGAAATCACTGTTCAGAAACACCTGTAGGTATCAACGCAAAAAATAAGCAAGACATCAGATCGGGAAAAACAGAAGTCCAGATAAACCAGGAAAACTACTGAATACGCAAACACTACCACTCTTTAAAACTTGCAATATATTAAACTATTATCTTGAGAGAGAGGAAAACTAAAGCGTAATACAAAAATTGTTTTCAAAATATCAAATAAGCAGGTCATTAGTGTACATAGTCTCATTGGTGTGAATATGTTTTGATACAATGATACGATCACACTTCATAAATATATTCAATCGAACCTTTCAAAAGGCTCGTGAACAACAATGGCCACAAACTGCGGATTTATTCCTGACGCAATGGCGTACATCCCTTTATGTTTATATTTCCCATTCAACAATGTTATATGTTACTACCATGCTTATATATTCACATAGAATACGACGTTTTGTATTTTGTTACAATAAAATGATTACATATGAAATTTATTGCCATGTAACTGAACATTTTATAATTTTATCCTGGTGTATTACGAAAGATTTAACGAAAACCTATATTTCCTGGATAAACTTTTCAGTATTTATGCCTTAAAATGATTAAATTTAACTGAATTATTACTTTACAGTTGAAGAATCCAACTACTTAAGAAAACTTGTTTTGCTTTGAATACATTTTAATTTTACCTTTAATCTACAGCAACGCCGAATCTATCAGGTATTAAACTATAACAAATAAGTAGGTTTTTAATTATCATTATACTTATATATGGGTGAAACGGAACAATTTCATGTAATTCTTATTACGTTCGTGTATACAATGTGAGTTAATTAATCATTATTTTTTTAACGTTTCAACAAAATATTTTCATGAAAAACGTATATAAAATGTTTTAATACATTATACATTATAATACAATATATATATTTGGTCTTCCGATCATATATTAGTTTGCTTATTTAAACGCATATGTGACAGATATGGCCAAATACAAAACAATTGAATCGGGAAAAGTAAGCGCTCTGTGGTGTAATGGTAGCACATTCACCCGGGAAGTGAGAGATCCGGGTTCGACTCC
The DNA here is from genome assembly GCF_021130785.1 of Homalodisca vitripennis. Taxonomy (NCBI): domain Eukaryota; kingdom Metazoa; phylum Arthropoda; class Insecta; order Hemiptera; family Cicadellidae; genus Homalodisca; species Homalodisca vitripennis. The sequence continues at coordinate 64,668 of NW_025776695.1, forward strand.
CGGCGGAGCAAGTACTTTTTGTGATTCAATGTTTATTGAAATTAAATAAGGCTATTGCCATTTATACAATTTAATGTATATATATATATATTCATAATTGTTTTGAAATTTCGCCTACTAAAATTAGTTAATATTTATAATATTTAAATGTTATAATTCTTGAATTTTTATTTTATATTACTTACGGCATTATACTGATTCATTCCGTTACAAGATTTGAACCAATATGCAAAAAAATACCAAGCAAATACAGTTTATGTTTTTATTTTTTAAAGATATTATCACTTGATAGTATACACATACACACAAATATTTATATTCCAAGAAAAAATTAATTATTGACATATAGCTATCTTTTTAATAATAAAGGACATGTCCTAATACAGTCTAACTGCAACAAGCGGATCCTTGCTGTATGACTAAAAGCGTCACCTGAATTGTTGCAATGTTTTGATTGGTACAAAAGACGCCATCTGTGATTCACTCGTCTTCCTTACAAAGTTAGAGAATAAATTTTATTTTAACAGGCTGTACTTCTACATATTACAAATATGTATAAAATATCATCTTGTTTGTTATAAATAGCAACTAATTGTCATAATTTAATCTTTGAAATCATTATAAACATGTCGCTTTAGATAAAAATATTTATGGTTTACCTAATATCTATAGTCTACATAAAATTAAAAGCCCCCATGCACTTGTTCACACACCACATTTCAATAAGCGGGGCAAAAATGCGATTGGTACTGCTACACTAGAATTACCTTAGATTATAAATGGATTATAGGGGCCGGAAATATACTTTTTTAACTTAGCTAAATCTTTCAGACATATGTAAGGATATGTATCTTTGATCATATTAGGAGGGCCAACCAAATACTCAAATACCAAATATTTAGTTCGAACCTGAAGTATTACTATGAGCACAAAGCCTGGAATTAGAGGCAGTTACAGTTTAGTTAAGTTTCGATTGTTATTAATAATATCAGTAAAATAATAGGTACTTAAAGTATTAGACATAATTAATAAAATACATTGTATAAAATTAATTACTTTTAATAATAATTCCACACAAAGTTTACTCTATAACATAACTAAATGTCATGATTTCAATAGAACAAACTTCAAAATAACATCATAACAACTTATTATGTAACTTACTAAAAATATTGATAGATAAGTAACAGTAACAACCGTAACTATAACAATTTACGTTGGAAAGTGAGTGGATGAACAATTCTTAGTTACATAACACATCGCTGAAACAGACACATTTTTATCAATCCCTTGCGTACGTGACACCGTAGTATAAAAGCACATCTGGGAGGGAAAGCAATATTATTTCATATACTTGCATCCTATAGATAAGGTTATAAATTACAAAAAGGTTTTAAATGAAAATATAATAAGATCCTACATTTACCATTGATATAAAAAAAGTATAAAATATCGTTTCGAGGAATTAAATCTACCACCCTTTCCAGGTGTATAAGATAATAAAGAAACTTGTATTGCAAACCATTTTAAACTTATATTGCCCCCTTTTTTGCCACAGCGAGCTTTTTTAAGGGTTTCTGCATTGTTTTGTCCTAGGAAAAAGAATTTATTTGATGTATAAAACGATCTATACTCTCATTTAAATTTTCTTCTGACTGGACCACCACAGTTTAATGAAAAAATAGATTCTAGATACTTTACATTCGTCTTTGTCTTAAATGTGTACATAGTAAATTTAAATAAAAAATCAGCTATATCAATAATATATTAATTATTATATTTTATTTCGATTCATGACTTAAATATGTGTGAAGGATGAATTAAATATGTAACTCAAATATTTCAATACATATAAACAGTCTACTTATTTATTCAGATCAATACAATAATAGCATAATATAATGATGAAACATTCCTAAATGTTTTTACTGTATTTAATAAAACATTGATAATTTTAATTATTTATACATAGTTAGAAGATATGTAAAAACGCATGCAAGGAAAATATAAATTGTTACATAAATGTATTAAAACGTTAATAATATAAAAAAACATTATTTAAAGTAAATAAGATCAGACAAATTTAAAGTTAAACAATATTTGATGGTGTTGAAGTTATAGGAAAATGTAAAAGTCAAGTTATAGAGAGGTATAAGCAAGTAATATTTAAGAACACATGTTGATGTTCTGATTAAAGTAAAAAATTCTGAATGTAACAGTATAAAATGTAATTACTGATTTATCCAGTAACTTTAGAAATAAATTTAAAATGTTATATAACATAAAGTACAATATTCATGTAAGAGCTAAAAGGAATAATATATATATATATATATATATATATATATATATATATATATATATTAAATGTTATATAAATAAAATTTTAAATATTATAAATAACTTATACCTCTCTATAACTTGACTTTTACATTTTCCTATAACTTCAATACCATCAAATATTGTTTAACTTTAAATTTGTCTGATCTTATTTACTTTAAATAATGTTTTTTTATATTATTAGCGTTTTAATACATTGATGTAACAATTTATATTTTCCTTGCATGTGTTTTTACATATCTTCTAACCATGTATAAATAATGAAATAAAAAATATTTTATAAATACAGTAAAAACATTTAGGAATTTGTCATCATTATATTATACTATTTTTGTATTGATCTGAATAAATAAGTAGACTGTTTATATGTGATGAAATATTTGAGTTACATATTTAATTTATCCTTCACACATATTACTTTTAGATTTATATATAAATTGGTGTTACATTTATGTATAGAAAACACAATAGAGAATAGTGTATTATGTTACAGTTACATGCATTAGCCTAAATACGAGTAGAAGATTAATGATCTTCTTACATCACAATGTACGTCATACATCATTCTTACACACTGACATTTACCTCAGTGTATAAGTTTTTCGTGGTTGTGATAAACCAAGCTATGTTAACAGGTTTCTTTTTATCTTGAATATGATATTCATACCAATGATATTTTATACAGTATTCGTATTTACGCTACAATAGAATAACAATGCGGAATTTTGGTTAACATTTATAATGATAGCTGTTTATATCGGTAATTTATGTGGCTACACTGCTTTGAAGGTTTAAGACTACGTTATAAGTTCATAAATTAACAAAGCGTCTAAATATTTATAGTATTTAGTTATTTCTTTTAATACTTTTAACTGACACTGAAAAAGGCTATTTTAATCATGGTTGTTAGAGCAAGGTGAAAGAATATAGTATAAGGAATTAAACACATATATCATGTTTTTTTCTATTGTTTTATAGAAGAAAACTGACTATTCCAAAAAAATTTTATATTTTTGTTAAAATACATAATTTATATTAAATACTTATTATATATACATGTAAATTAATATTTATATTTATATTTATTTATATTTAAATTATATATTAAATAAAATAATTTATATACTTTGTGTTAAATATAAAAATTATTGGAGAATTGTGAGTTTTCCTTTATAAAATAATAGAAAATTGGTATTTCCAAAAAGAAGAGCTCATCCTCGTACATTTATCATGGTTTCACCTACTGTTCTTTATAATTATTTTTTCATAATAAATAAGGTTTCTTTATAAACATTTTATTGAACCTATGTTCTATGAAATAAACTACTTTTGATTTACTGAGAAAGACAATATCTTGTTCTCTAATTTAGAAGACTTTATACTGAGTCATGTTTTATAAATTTATAGTCCACAATGTATTATTATTATTTAAGTTAATTTGTAAACTTATAATGTTATGATGACGGTTTAATTATCGGAATCCTTATATCATATTTTTAATACCTAGTATAATTATCATATTATTTAATAATAAGAGATTACAATAGACCCAAACACAAAAACGTTTCTAAAAATACAAATAACATAGTTATGTGCAAATACTCACTATTTCAAATCAAACTAATATTATAAATTTAGCAATAACTTGGAAATAAATATTTAATAATAGTTAATTGATTTAAATACTACAGCGTATTTAGTATAATTGTGTTAGGTTTAGTTCCAAGTTAGAGATAATTATTGTGAATGTAAATACTCAATTATATTTTTGTAAAGCCTTTGTAAAATTCTCATATCTGCATGGAGTGAATTGAAAATCTTAAGCTATACAAAATAACATTTAAAAAAACCTTCTTCGAAGTACTCTAACATTCCGAACAATATACAGTAAAACATTAGTTAGTATAAGTATAATTTTAAATGTTTTCCAAACTCTATACTTGGTAAGCTCTTTGTAATACCAGTGAAGGTACACAACTGTTTTAAGAGTTGAATACAAATCTATATACTTAGGAATTTTTAGATATAAAGGATGACTTCAGTAAAATATAAACTAGTAAACTATATTTATTTACTACAAAAAACTGAATTGTTTTTGTTTTGTAAAAGGCATGCTGCCACAAAATAATATATTATACTGAAAATAAAAAAACTATTAGGTTTTAGATTCACAGGTACAGGAAAACGTATGTAGATGAATAATACGTTTTGTTTTAAAAAGATTTTAAGAATTGACAACCTTATAAGAAGATCTCCTCTGCTTAAAATTGTGTTTGAAACAGAAATGCTTATGCCTTCATTCTGTACTTTAATTTTCCTACAGTGTAAAAACTTTAAACTACAAACGTGTGAAATACGCGTAAAAAACTCTACCTATTGCTACCGGAAACAGCAGTCACACACAATAGAGCTTCCGATTTGGCACCCTCCACTCTACGGAAACGTAACTTCTCCATCTCTTACAAAATGTTCCAATCCTTCCTGCTAGTGTGTACGGCATTAGTAATGGATAAGTATTGGATTGAGCATCACAATAAATGGTTGAGATTATAAATTGACTGGGACTAGTCACATCAACAACTACATCAGGGGTTCTTGTGTCAGGTGTAAGGTACTAGTGCTACTGGATATCAATACCATTGGAAGTTGACATTTCATTCTCTATGGCCAGGACCATACTATGAGGAGAAACGGGAGAAAATAAAAAAGGACCTGAATCTGATCTCCCCGTGCCTCATTACAAAATGCTGCAAGCATTTAGTGAGACCCTTGGCTCAAATATTAAACTATTGCTTCTAAACAGGAGTGTTCCTATCTCTCCTGGATATCGAAGAATCTGTCCCAATTTTCAAAAAACACTTTCAAGCTTCTTATACAAACTACAGGCCTGTCTCAATGTTGCCAGTACTCATGAAAATGTTTTAGAATATTTTTCTTATAACAATCCTTAAATTTTTGGGACAAATACAATCAGCTCTATAATGATTAGTTTCGGATTAGAAAGAGCCAACAGTACTAATGCAGTGTTTAGGCGTGTAGATGTGATTCTAGAGGGAATTGAATGACAAAATAGAAATAAAAATATACTACTCGAAAATATTTAGACTCGTGGTTTTCGAGGCGTGCCTCTTAAATGGCTTAGTTCATTTCTAAGCCACAGATCCCAAAATTTCCATATAGCAAAAAAATCATCTAAGCCAATAGAACTGAGTTCTTATGACCCACAGTGGTCTATTTTCAGGCCTGTGCTTTTCCTCTCTTACGATAACGACTTAGAATAATTGCTTCTGCATGGAAAATCAGTGCAGTTTTGGAAATGCTACAACTCTCTTCTTCAATACAAAATAAAAAAAGTTTAAAATAAAAGGCTTTTGTTTATATCAACTACAGCCTCAATCTCACAACAAAATCTTAAAAAACTAACTTTTAAAAATTTTATTTTGTCACTGTGGGCAGCCATTTTTGACCTAAGACCTTGATAGCTGACTACACACAAGGAGTATCCAGCTCTTCAAAATTCCTAGCAATGTACCTTGATGAAGAACTAACTTGGAATTTGCTTATTGAACATGTTTGCCCCAACATATGCTCAGTCATATTTTCATTTGAGGTGTTTATTCATTACTGCCCGTTTCAGCTACTAATTATAGCGTATTATAGCTTGGTCTACCTCCATCCGACCTTTGGCGTGGCTCTATAGGAGTTTGACGCAAAAGAATCATTTCCAAACAATATTCGGACTCAAAAAATACCAATCCATTAAAAATGCCCATATAAATAATAGTTTCAACTTATATGTGAGCTTGGAGTTCCATGGTGGTTAACCCAAGAAATTTCCATAATTTTGTCCCATATTATGACACGTGGGAGGATGGACAGTTTTATTTCCATAAAAAACTGGAACAACTTAGAAATTAACACCTCTTTATATGAAGAAAAAGTAGTATCCATATTTTCAACATTTAAACAAAAGTACCGTTTAACAACATCAGCAGTATTATATCATAGTAAGTTTTACCACTGATTATTATTTTATATTTAAATAATAATAATATTAACTCTATTTTAACTGGTTATAATATATAATTTATTTTAATAAACACATTGTCGTATAATACAATTTATTAAATTTATTTCCATTTTACCAACATTTTATTACCATTTTCTAAATTAGATATATCCTATCGCTTACTATGTATGTTATCGGACATTACAAAGCAGTATTTATGTGGCACCGGGTATTATGCTTTTCACCGTACCTTACCTACACATGACACTGTTGATCATGTAATCTACATATTTCAATAGTATAAATGATGAAATTAAATTTGAAGCAATATTTTTAAGAACCATTCGAAATAAATAAATTAGTTACTAACAAATGGCCGTATGTGTGAGTAGGGTCTCTTGACGTAGCATATTATGACGATCCTATGTTTTTTATATTGACCGAAATAAAAGTAAGAGGTGGCTGATAGGCCCACGTATTTAATTTATGTAAAAACCCAACAACAATAATTAATGAAATACTGGTCATTTTATATATATATATATATATATATATATATATATATATATACATATAACTCAAATCTGTCTATAAAGTATGTAACTGTCTGACAACATGCAAATAAAGATTTTAATAAAGCCAATGAATAAATTTCATATGAATAAATCCTGTGGTCCTTTCAATATTTACTAGTCTAAAAGATTATTTAATTTGATGCAATCACAAAATTAGTGACGCGAAATTCGAGAGATAAAATGAGAAATTATAGCATATTTTGTATTTCATTATTTAAATTAATACACATAACACGTAATACATAATATATATTAGACATTATAATAACACGTTAAGTTAAGGGAAAAATATATATAAAAAAAATGAAAATCCTTCCATTATGTTCAATCTTACTAAAAAAGTATAAATTTTAATAAAAAAATTAATTTTTTTTAAATATAGTTAAAAGTACAAAATAAGCTATTTGTTACTTTTCAATATCATATTACCTTTATATACTGCGTATTTTATTTAAAACTGTAGTACGATTTAAAAGACGCATAGGAAAAGTAAATTAATGTAATAATTATATTTCTGATGTAATATATGTTTAATGGAGTTTAACCAGTTTTAAGCGTACTTTTTATGTATCTGGCGTGCATACTATTTAAACAACTTTGGTCAACTTTTTTTTACAAATTATTATAAAATGTTGGAAAGCTTCTTTACTATTGATATTAATACACTCCATGCAGAAATTCCGCAAGGTTCAAAGGGCGTTATTAACATAATGTAAATTAAAGCCATGGATGTTAATCATTCAAATTTATTATTATGCAAATTTCGGGGAATGGGTCCAACAAAGAGTGATTTTTTTTAAGATTAAGAACCATAAAAATCTATATATTTATGAGTAAACTGTAGTAATCGATTTTGTTTTCAGATTGGGCTGCAAAGTTCGCATTGAATGATCCTTCATAACATAATAGCTGTTGAGAACAATGTCTGTCAAAAACACAAACGGTAAAGTAAGGGCGCTGTTCCCATCAGCTGTGTTTACAATAGCTTCTACTTCCTCACTCCCTGTACAGTGCACATGTGTAATTAGCATTACATATTAATGTAGAAGGTGGTTAATTTTTGTTCTAAAATAATAAATATTAAAAAAATCTTGCGTTAACAAATATAAATATGAAATTCGAACGAGCTATATACAATATACTTGCATAATTTAATCATTAGTATTACTGTGATGTAAAACTATGGCAAGTATTTTTGCTCCCATATATAAATAATCATTACTAATTTACTTAAATGAAATGTAAATTATGCATTTGATAATTTAAAAGAATTTGTTTAATATCACAGCATTTATTTGGCCTTAACATTGATGCATATTGAATTAATTGTTAAAAATGTACAACAAATCAGTAATTACCATAATTTTTTGAAGAAAAATATTATATTTGTAAATATGCAGTGAAATATTTAGAGTGTTTATCACACTAGGCAAGTACTGTAAATCCTTTGAGAAGTAAATACGGTAACCCTGATTAATAATAAATGTAATCTCTTTGTCCGATATATGAGAGATAGCAAAGTATTTAACCATCTTGATTATTTCCCATAAAATAATCTTAAACTTCAACTAGCTATACACTATTCTTTATTCGTATAATTATGGCAAACGATACATGAGCTATCGCAAGAGACTCGAATGCAAAAGTAGAGACACCATTCTATGCCAAGATTCTTCATTGTACCTCCAGACAGCTGTGGTCGTAGCTTGACACTAAGTTGGCTTAAGAACGCTATACCTGAGTAACTGTTTGAACATCCGGCTTAACTGCTGCTTCCTTCGTCTTAAGAATGGCGCCTTGTTCCAGTTGTTTCATATTAAAATGTTCTTGGAAATACTTTTACTCGACAACTATTTAATATATGTTTCCATAATACAGACAATAGTGTGTTTGAATGTTATATGGAACAACTTGCTTGTCTTTTGATGCTTAGCAGTCGTTGTTTTTTATGCATTTATATAAAAAGACCATATAAGTGTTATGTTTTATTGTTGGCAAAGTGCAGTTAAACTCGAGTTGGTTACTAGGGTTGGGAAACTGATTTCCAGCATTCCCAACAAATATTCTGAAAACCTAAATGGTTGGAAATCTGAAAAATAGAGAACGTCATTATAGATGTATAAATTAGTTAAGAGATTTGTATCAATTTGTTCATAATTTGATAAGCATTACTTTATTTTTTACATGTAGAGTTGAAACATGGATAAAATAATCACAGTTTAACACGTGCTTTTGTTTCAAAGTCAACTTAAGATATAAATCAGTCTGTAAAAAATGCATTACATAGACTAAGAAAGACAAATAGAATTAGAATAGAAAATAAATGTACTTTATATAACTGAAATTTATATATACGACCAAAGGGTATTGTAAAACAACATACGTTGGTAAAGAAAAAGTATCTTTGCAAAACAAATTAACCCATTTTAAATATTTAAACTTAAAATATGTTACCGTTCCTAAATGTATAGGAAAATTAAACTTTATTGTTTATACAATTCTTTCTGACATTCTACTAGGAAAGTAATACTGAAAACTGACGCAAGCAGTATAAAGCATGTAGTTTGTAATCAGATGCAACGTTCCGTTATCAAATGCAGATTCGCTGCCACCAGCATCGACAGTTAATTAATTATCCAGTGCCATCGAACTCGCGTACAGCTGTATTGCGGAACTCTTACAATCTGGGAAAATCGGAGATAATATGGTGGTTTTAATCACGTGTTGATTTATACCGTAAACTATTAAAAAGGAAACAATGTAACATTTCTTTCTCATTAAACTACAATTGGTATACATTAAAAATTCTGCAATGTATTGTGTGAACTATAAAGTTATAGTTTAATAGGTAAAATTATAAAATAATTAAATGCTGTAATATGGTTCCTGTGCCTTCAATTTGTTTATGAGCATACATCTTCCAACAAAAATGTATTATCAGGATATACATTATATATGTTGCAGTATTTGTTCTTTCAACTAAAAGAAGATTTATTCCATAAATCGAAAAAGAAACTCTCTCTCTCTCTCTTTGTCACTGTCTCTCTCTCTCTTAGTTTAGTTTCATGTAAATAGAAATAGTCGTTAGGGATTTTTAAAATGTAAATAACAAGGATTTCCTAAATGCAAATTGGAATTATGTATATAATACTAACTCTGTAGATGATATGTTTAATATGTTGGATGAGAGATTGTTAGATTAATTTAAAAAATTAAATAAAAAAGAGTTATTCACAAGAAAAGAACGCCATCTCCTTGGATAACTGATGAACTAAAGTCATTAATGGTGCAAAGAGACTCTAAATATAGGCAATATGCAAGGACCAAATACTGTAGTCTGGGACGAGTATAGACAATTAATAAATACAATTAATATATTGCTTAGAGTGTCTAGCAATACTGTATTCCTAGAGGAACGCAAATATGGTAAAAATGTATGGAAAAATGCACCTTTTCCAAAAATTCATAATCCATTAGAAGGAAAACACTACTGATCCATAAATATTGTGTGTGTTTTAGCAAATGTACTTGTACAATATATGATTTACAAGTAACATCATATATTGTATACGTTTCCTTATCTTTATTTATAATATAATTTTTTCTGGAATGTAAATTATGTTTTGTACAACCACATTTTATTACTCCATATACAACTACGCACCTATGAAGGTTCAATTGAAGGTACAGAAATAATTCGACTACCTTCCATCCAATCCGAGACTATTGATATTGTAAACAGAACAGCTCTATTATCCCTTTCCTAATTATTGGTTTATGATAATTATGATTGGTTTAATCCAAACAAACTCTTATATCAAGATGTGTAAAAAGACTTTCATAACAAATAACAGTCTTATTCAGATAGGTGTCAACCTCTCAAAACATGTTTAATATCGACCGTTGTTAAGACATTAGTCATAGAATATCTATAACATAGTTTTTGTATAATCCATAATCCAACACTCTTTTCAGCTAAAATAACTAGGTGACAGGTTTTTGTCTCTACTCAAATCTAGTTTTTGGGTAATTTATTTCATCCTAAAGTTTGAAATTAAGTAGGCTTAAATACATACACGTCTCTTTCTTGGTAGCTTGAATTTTCAAACTAAAATTAGATTGAAAATTCAAACAATAAGTATATTTTATAGTTTTCATTATTTGGTAATTTCCGTTTGTTAAAGAATATGCGATTGAGTTTCTGATTATTTAAATTTTAATATTTTATCATTTTAATTAGATTTCATTATTAATTTTAAGAATAAAATTTTAAACTAGGTTAAAGATAACTGACAAATATGTATTAAACAAATTTTTAAGAATTATATTACAAAACGAAATATTAAATGTTGATGATAACGAGACACTTCAGCCAAAATGTATGGTTTTGTATGCATAAATTTCATTTTTAAAACAAAAAGAATTGTAAAAACGTTGTGAAACATCTAGTTTCATAAAAAGTCGGGGCATAGAATATATCAACGTGTTTTTATGTGAATAGAATTTATATTGAATAAAGTTAAGTTAACTCAATTGAATTCACCATTTTCATTCCAGTTCAACTTCAAAATTACACGGCAAATTAGTTCAAATTATTATTCATCGATTTTTTAATAAATATGATACATAATAGTGGTTAAGTATAGACCTACAGATTTGTATTTATCATGTAAAATATTTTAAAACTTCAATTCAAATCAGAGAATAGTATATTAAGGGTATAGGCTGTAAAATTACGTACATATTTAATTTAATTGGTTCTTTTTTAATTTCTCGCCTAGTAGTAAACATGGAACACTCAAGTAACAAAAATTGTGTTGGTATAGCTAATGTGTTTTGAGCAACATTGATACCCTCAAGCACAGAAATAGCACAGCTTGATACCTCGTATTGCAATGCAAACAGAACACAAGTATCCCTGGAGAAGGCTACGGTCATAATTAAACAAGTCAATCGACCTCCATATTGCTCGCACTTTATAAAACTTATCAGTGGCTTAAACATTCAATCCTCTGCTGTATTATTTTAAAATTCTCATTATTCAACGACATTTCTCATCTTATTAGTTAATTTTGTCCTTATGAAGCATGAAATGCTACTTTGGAATTGTATAAGTATTTAAATTTATAAGACCAAAAATAAATTTTGAAATAAAATTGTACACATATAACACAATTTACACATTTTTTAGTACATTAAACTTACAATTTTACGCAGACAAATCATTTTACTTTCAGAGATATGATCTTAAATATTCTTATTTGAATCAATAAAACATGATATTTTAAAATTTTACAATAGACATTTTAATCTGAATATTAGTAAACAGCGATTCCCTAGGCACCCAAAACCTTTTATAACCGGTTTATTATTATGTTAGTATAATCATTGTTGGGTTAATTAATTCTTCCGTTGATCTAAAGATTATATATATCAAACGGTGCAGATCTGTGATATAAACTATTTCTATTCTATTTTTTAAAAAAGGAGAGGCCGATCCCCTTTTAATCCTTATTCTGTCCGCCCCCATGGGCCACTGGCCTGTGCGAGGATCTTATCAAACAGAATAAGGGGGAGAGTCGATACAGTACAAGGTCGATGGTACTGATAAAAAATGTAATGGTCTCTGACAGGATTTGAACCTGCGTTATCTCTAACTCAGACCCAAAGTCCAACGACTTAGACCGCTCGGCCATCGCCACTCCCAGGTGATTATTTATAAACGCTATAAAAGCTATATTATAAGGGTTTATGTGCTAGACACCCCATGTGAATTGCCTTAGGTAAACTAAATTAACCCAAAAAATACTAATCATATTAAGCAACAGTGATGATAGATAGATGACGGATGGAAATCATAGTTCAAGTTTTTGTAGGTACACATTGAATGATATTTACTGTACACAATAAGCGCTGCACAGTTTTATAATATGGCCATGCCCTTCTGGCCTTCACAGGACATTTATTAGGAGAGCTGTTATCAGTTATCATGAACTTTTAGTCATTGACATTCTTATATTAGTATTTAATATGTTAGTAGTTTTATATAATAGTAACTGTTAAATCGGAAATTTGCGTCATTTTTTCGTATAAAAAGCATATTAGATGCATTATTGGTTTTTTATTTCCACTACATTTATTCTTACAGTTTATTTATTTTTTATACGCAACCAATAACTGGACTTCATCAGCTGTTAGTGTCAACCAAATTCGTTTACATTAACTCTCCACAATATTTTATGCTTAAAATAAACTAATTATATGATCACGAACAAAATATTGTTTTGTGTAGTGCATATTTCATAAATATCATATAAAATAGGTTATGATGTTTGTGAAACAGGACGATTGAATGTAATAATACGGTTTAGTTAAATATTTGGCATTGTTCAGGGACTTTAAAATAATATTAACTTTATGCTTCAAGAATCGAAAGGTGATATATTCCTCCGGCGAATAACTATCCTAACAGATAAAAACAGTTTGTATTAAATTAGAAAATCATACCTAATCATTAAAACAAATCAGGAGCAACAAAAATCTAATGCTTTTCTTAAAAACCTACAGTTTCTGAACCTAAACTTTAAAATGTTATATACTAAACGAAATAATCCTGGTTAAAATAGACCTCCAAGCAGTAAAGATACACTTAACACGGTACATTTATGAAGAATGGACCAATAACAAAGTTCACTCCGCTCCATAATTTGCCAAGATCTTGATCTTCTCATAACGACCGCACTACTACTTACTATTCGCCACTAGATAATCTTCAACTGTTGGTTTTTGCAAAAGACATATGGATTTAGATTTCATGTATAAGTTTTTAATAAATGATATTTTTTATAAAGTTTATGCTTTACAGATAAAGTTTTGTAGTTAACCAAATTTTCCATAAGTATACATCATACATATACTACTTGTATAGACATACATTTACACGCTGTATAAAAGCAATACAAATGATTCCTGCAATAACTCATGATTTGTAATTAATTAAACAGTGTATTTGTTTATTCATTTTAAAACTGAACGAAAATAATCGTTCTTATATAAGAATACTATTTTTTTATAACAATTTAATAAACTACAATTCAACCATTGTGTTTGCGATACGTCTAAACTATTTAATTAATACGCTTAGTGCCCTATATAAAATATTAATTACTAGAAATACATATATTTTTTAAGATGTAGGCATCTATAAAAGGGTATTCTTGTAGCAAAGAGTTGCAGGGTCATTCATAAGATATGCGGTTCAACAATATAAGCATTATTAGTATGAGTTGTATCGGTCCTCATATTTAACTGAAAGCGTTTACTTAATGGATTGTTCATACAAAACGTTGACATTCAATATAAAATATAGGTTTCATGTAAAACTGACCACATGAAAGAAGTTAACACTTTTCAAATACCTGGAAATAAATATAGAGCACTGAAAATCGGATTCACAAAGAAGGGTCATCAGAGAAAGGATGGTTTTGGCGAATAGAAGCTATCCCTGGCTGATTAGAGAGAGTCTCTGGAGAACTAATGAAAGTGCAGACATCAGCGATATCATCACCCACAGTCCACTCTTCACTATACACTTTTTATTGAACAAGGAAAGTCTTAATTGTTGGTATGTTTTCCAAATATTTGATTAGTAATAAATGCAGTAATTAATATTTATACTCTGTAACAAGTAATGGTTACTTGAAGTGACTTTTACCGATATAGAGTATTTATTATATTTAGTAGATAGCTTTTTACATTATAAAACATATTCCTTTTGCGGTGATGTTTAAAGGAGACTACCAAAATTAGAATAACGAAGGTTTGTAAAAAAATTACCTATAGATTTTAAGAGTAAATATATTTGAATAAGATTGTGTATGAATTTTATTTGCGTATAAGTTGTGAAAAAGCAATTTTTGGATAATCATTTTTCTTTTCTTATAGTAAGTAGTAGTGCGATCGTTATGACAAGACCAAGATCTTGGCAAATTAGGGAGCGGAGTGAACTTTGTTATTGGTCCCTTCATAAAAGTACCGTGTTCAGTGTATCTTTACTGCTTGGAAGCCTATTTTAACCTGGACTATTTTGTTTAGTATATAAAATTTTATAGTTTAGGTTCAGAAACTGTAGGTTTTTAAGAACAGCATTAGATTTTTGTTGCTCCTAATTTGTTTTAATGATTAGGTGTGATTTTCTAATTTAATACAAATTGTTTTTATCTGTTAGGATAGTTATTCGCCGGAGGAATAGATCACCTTTCGATTCCTGAAGCATAATGTTTAATGTTATTTTTATGTCACTGAACAATGACAAAATATTTAACTAAACCATATTATTACATTCAATCATCCTGTTTCACAAACATCATAACCTATTCTATATGATATTTATGGTATGTCATTTTAATACCAATGATAGCATTTATAAAGTTAGAGAAAATATTTGTGTAAAAGTGAGCAACTTACGATGGATCTGAAATCTGAAATGTAAACAATCTGATTGCGCCCTTATAGATTAATTTCCAAGACAGCCAGTTTGTCACTAAATTGCTTTACCCTAACACGTTGGGAAATATTTTATCATTTTGTACAAAAATATAATGTCATAAAATTGGTGATACAGAAACCTCATTAGAGGCTCTAAATTTTACATGTTTCGTTTTTGTACCTCATAAACTATAACAACGTTATACAAAGCAGTATATCAATTTAACACATTTTTTACAGTAATGAAAGAGTGTTTCCATTTTTGAACATTTGGTTCGAGAAAGTAAAACCTGATTAAAACCCACCACATTCGCTCCGATATACACAGAATGTAAAGATTCCACCACATACCTGTACAGGAGTTCGATGGCACTGGATAATTAATTAACAATTGATGTTTGGCAAATCTGCATCTGATTACGGAACGGATCTGAGTTTTTAGTATTACTTTCCTGGTGAAATTACAGAATTATTTTGATAACCAATGCAGTTTAATATTGCTTATACATTTAGAAATGGAATATTATTCCAAAATAGTGTAAATATTGAAATAAAATTAATTTTGTAGGCACAAATACGTTTCCATTTTACCATCTGACTGTCAGTTTGTAATCTTCCTTATCGTATAAATTATAAACCAGAGACTTATTGTGTTTTTTCACGAATATAGTAGCCCGATAAAACCATTTATATATTTTTAGTACGAAATGAAATTTCAGTCTAAGAATCTTTATTTTTTTTCAATGAATTTTCTTGCTTTGTTTTTGTTACGAATATTTATATTTTTAAGGATAGATTGAATATGATAAGTTTGCGTAAAGTTAAGTATTATAAAGTTATACTTTAATGTAATTATATTTCACTTTTATTTTAATGTCATGAATATCATTTTACACAGAAAGTTTTACAGAGTGCTTCTACATTTAAAGTTGGTTTTGAAACAAACCACATGTTAAAAAGTAGAGGTTAATTTATGGTTAAAAACTTCATCATGGGAATGTATGCGCACTTAACAAATTACATGGCAATGTCAAAAACTCTGTTAACTACTTTCTACAATTTTATAGACATTCTCAATTTTTGCTGGTTTTCAACTATGTAAGTTCAGACGTTAGTTTTTAAAACATTTACTGATAACTCTTAATAGATTATAGTATTGGACAACTAGATTTTAACTGCAATATACGTTTAATAATCTTCAAAACGTTTTCTAGTTGTCCAATAGTACCTAGTGATCAGTATTATGCAAACAGTTCTAAAATATTTCTGAGTTATAATTTGCTCCGATAGACTTTTCAATTTAAGTCAACAGAGCCAAGACACTATTCTGAAGAAGAAGGGAGCAGTAGTTCAGCCAGATGTTCAAACGGTTACTCAGATATAGCGTACTTCCGCCCGCTTTGTATCTAACTACGAATTCACAGTTGCCAGGATATAAAAAGAATCTCAGCTTGGATTGGTGCCTCTACTTTTACATTGAAGTCGCTTGTAATACCTTAGGCAACTTTTCCATTAATCTACGACTAAATAAGGTCGTATGGAAATAACCAAGACGGATCCTTGCTATCTCTCATATACCTTACTTCCTTCTTGAGGAATTTACAGTAAACACATTTGAAAATATTAAGCTATAGATTAACTCAGATGAGATTTTTCTTTAAAAATCTTTGTAAATAGACATGATATAGTTTCTATGATTTTAAAATTATTTAACTTATTATATTCATTTACCTTAAGAACGCAAATGCAAATGCGATTCTAATCCTCAGTGGTTTTTCTAAAAAACCTAGTAAATTTATTATAAAAATTCTGTAAATTATTAACAATTATCGCTATGTGGGAAAAAATATATTTTCCATATTTAAACATTACAGGAATATTAATAATGCCATTATACAAGTATATGTAATATAATTAGTTCTATTTTCTTATATACTATTTATTTCCACGAGGTTTTTTAATATTTTACTGTCTTAGAACAAAGAATAACAGCCTTCTATAACAATACGTAATGCCCTCGTGTTGGTGTCAAGTAAACATGTGTACCGTACAAGGACTGAGGGAGGAGAAGCTATTGTAAGCACAGCTGATGAGAACAGCGCTCTTACTTCACCCTTCGTGTTTTTGACAGACATTGTTCTCAAGAGCATTTATGTTATAAAAGATAATTCAATAGGCACTTTTCAGTTCGATCTAAAAACGTGATCGATTACTACGGCTTCCTCATTAATATTCAGGTATTGATGGTCCTTGATTTAATACTCTATTCTTTCTTCATGGAAAATTGACTCATTCCACTATTTTGAGAAGTGCTTTATAACAAATGTAAACTATTCTGAGCCATCATATTTATTTACATTAATTTATAAAAGCTCGTTGAACGTTCCTGAAATTCTGCATTAATTATATTAGCATCAATAGTGAGCAAGATTTTAAACATTTTATTAGACCTCCTAAAGCTTTCAAAAATTACTGAAATAGTTAATATGCTAGTTTTGTAAATGTATGCTTAAATTGCGTGAACTCAGTTATACCTATATTACTTCAGTGGAGTATGTTACGAATTTTTTTATTTTTAGAGCACATTACTTTAAATCGCAGTATCTTTTTAAATCAAAAAATTAGTTTTATTAATTTTATAGCATAAAGGTTTAATAAATAATCTATTTTGTATATGTATAAAAGAAAACAAAATAAATAACAAGCATTTTGTATTACAACTGTTACTGAATGATCTCTAATTTTGTGACCTTCGTTACTCGAGCAATTGTGTGAGTTCAAATATTCTTTTGCTCTGGTAATAGGTTGTACTAGTGAGCCATTCTTGGGTTTATGCATTTAAAACTTTGACATTAGTTTGATTCTTCATATATTTTGAAAACCCTATATATAGAGATTTTGAGTTATGTATATCCGAAATAAAACTGTAAAATTTGTAGACCATTCATGAAAATATAAAAAACATTCTTTTAAGCGTAGTGTTGATATTATACATTGAAAACTTACATATTAACCAGTAATTATGTTACTTGTTACTGATGGGCCCTTATGTAAATAAAATATTTGGGATACGAAATACGTAGAACGAACATAAAGCTAATCTAATTAACTCCACCTCACCTCTATGTAGTGGATATTGTCCTTTGTTACTGAGTCAACAGAAACGAAGGCAAAGTATCCTCGGCAGAGAGAAAAAGGAGAGAGCCATCCAGTTACTTTTTACTTTTATTGTGGCCAATATAAACCACATAGTATAAAATGCTAAGTCAGCTATGCTCTACACGTACATATGGAAATGTATTAGTAATTAGTTCATTTAAATTTAATGGTTTTTGAGAGTGTAACTAGAAAATGTATTGGAGCATTTCTACTACTACTGGTATGTGTGTTAAACCGTTTCACTCCACTTCAGTTGGTTAAATACAAGATCAAAAGAGACACATTATATACATCAGGTTCGGAAATAATTTGTCATGGGATTAATACTCAGTAATATTGCCAAATTAGTATTATATAAACAATGCTTTGCAACATCCAAAAAAATACATGGTAAGCATTAAGATATACAACACTACTACTAGATGTTGGGTGAAAACTATGTCTTCCCCATAAACACTATGTACATATATTACAACTGTAACATGATTGAGATAAAATTTTTGTTAGGTAATGACATTATTATGTAATAGAGAAAGACGTCTTATACACTCTACTTTGCATATATCGATATGAGGAATTAATATTCATAATTTATTGATGACCATGGTCGATTTGAGGTGACATGCGTAATTCAGACACTTACCATCGATTCATGTTACATAAATATAACATTACGTTCCGAGAATTTGAATCTATCGTCTTCTTACGTAACTAAAAATTAATATTTGTCATCAAAATATCTTAATAATTTATGAATTTTTAGTTTAAAATCATACTTTTGATTATGTTCTGTATAACAAAATATTTTTCTTAATGATTACCTTTTCCATAGAGCAACAGTTCCGTTTATTTTATGGTAATTTGAAATGATTCCTCGTTTATATTTTAGCAAAGACATCCTTTTGTTTTTAATTAAGGCTAACTTTTTAAATTGTTATCTAATTGATGAAACTTTGAAACATGTACTTTTACTTATATCACAAAACGAGCTTTTGAAGTTTTTAGTTTAGAGATGATATCCAATTATATTTTTGATATAAGTTACTCGTGATTTTAGAGCAATTCAAATAACTTGTTATAAAATAAGTTTGTATATATCATAGGGTTTCCATTAACATAACATTGAGTAAATATGTTTTAGAACAATATCCTCAAATGTTTAAAACTAAACCTTATACACAATTTTATTGAATAAACTTAATTATATCTATTCAATTAGCTAATATTAAATATTTAATTCACTTTTTAAAATTTATATTGAATATTAGTGTGATTGAATACAGTTAGTTTTTTTATTTAATACTTTTATGTATATTTAACTTTATAACTTTTTTATATTTAAAGATCCCTTTTGTGTTTAAATCTAATGAAAGATTTTAAGATAATGATGATAATTTAAAAGTTAATGAAACATCATACAAGCATTTAAATTATTAAACCGTTATCACGCCAATATAGGTTGACCAATTAGGCTTAAACAATATTATACTTTTAAAAATTTAAATTTATAGAAAACATGGACATAAGAATTCTTCCTTAATTATATACTGGAAGATATATTATCTTGTTAATTTATCTAGAGTAGTTGCTTACAAATTAGTATTTTCCTTATGTTTCAACAACATAGATTCAATAACAATGTTATAAATTAGATTTATTTATTAGGAAATATTAAAAATTTATGTGGTTTAAGAGAAAAGAAGTGTAAGTTAAACGATAATGAATGTGTTTATTTGTTATAATCTTTCAATCCGGTTTTACAATAACGACGTAATAGGATTATTTAAGTGAGGCAAAAAGACATAACGGAATTGTAAATGTAGACGGCGTATAACAATATGAACTTAAAACGTAGTCGTGATACCTGTCAGTTAGTCTAGAGTAAAAAATTACCCATAAATAGAACATTATTGAATGTCGTTACATTTCGGATCCTTATTCCATTGTGGCGTAAATACCAATATGAATAAAATTCAGTATATTATTGAATTATAACAACATTCATAGTTATCAATTAAAATTTTACTTAAGAAAGAACCTGTTAACCTATTTCAATTTTTCACATTGACGAAAAGCTGATAGACTGAGGTGAATGTAAGTGGGTAAGAATGATGTATGACGTACATTGTGATGTAAGAAGATCATTAATCTTACTCATATTTAGCCTGGTACATGTTACTCTAATATATTATATATATATATATGTATACGAAAGTCTAAAAACTAGTATATATATATATATATGTAATAATTAATTGTTCTTAAGTGTAATTTGATACTTGTTTCTCATTTCAGTAAATCTTCCTCTTATATTGGGATGTACGTAAATACATCCTTGTAATGGGTCTCATTCAAATTTGTCATTGTTCAGAAAAGGATAAATTTAGTCAATAGGTCCCTTATATAACATGGTTATTTTGTGACCTAGTCTTCCTTTATAAGATATCGAGTGGAATTCCTGACTGGCCTAGTGAGCCAACGATGTTAGACCTCAAAATAATGAAATACGACTTAAGGTAATTCTGCAAAATATATATCCCAGTAATATGCCAACGCTTTTAAGGAGAGCTAAGATATTAACCTGAGTCATCGATTTAATTTATTCAATAAAATGATCCTTAACTTTATAATTTTAAGTTAAGTTTAATTCCACTATGTTGTATTTACTAATAGTGTTTTGTACTGTAGTTAATTACAATTTTTTTTGCTTTGTTGGTTACTTTCTATGCTGTTGATATCCAAGAGTAATCTACTTTGTTAGTATTTAATATAAAATTCTTAACCCTCTTACGTATGCCAGAAGCTCTATTAGTAGGTTTAGTAAATGTATTATCTTTTTTATTTATATTACCCAATGTTTATTGTATTTATTGGTTATATTATATTTTTGTTCTTGTTATTACACTAATAAGATTATTAAACTTATAAATTGGAAAGTTGATAATAGAAAAAGATAAACAATGAAGGAAGAAATAACTTAGCAAATATAAGGTGTTATTTGTCGTGGATAAATAGGTATTAGTCTCAGAAAGAATAAATACTTAGATTGAATAATAATGTTTGTTCACTTACACAGAATTGTATAAGTTTGTTTTGTTGTCTGTCATACTTTATGAGGAAGCGTATTTTAAGCGTAATCAGTAATGTAATATTAGTGTTATGATTTAATGCATAGCAAGTCCTTACTTTAGACTTCACAGAATCAAAAATAAATTTAGCAAAAACATTTACTTATAAATATAACATTATCACATGTATTAATTATTAATCTACTTAAAATTAATGTAATTTTACTAAAGTATAATGAAAACATAACCAGATTATGTTAATAGGCAAAGTTCGAGTAAAAACTGCCCGTTCCGACTCTCAATCGGCATTATAAAACGAAAAAATTAACATTGTGATATAAACTAAAAATAGCGTTCATAACAATGTTTACTCGGTTAGGAGTTATTCATTTCCAATCACTTAAGAAAAGGTGTAAAAAACTTTTTGATTACTAATCATATTTCAGGATTATAATATAAAGTAAAAAGTATAAAACAGGCTTTTCTACCTATTTCTTCAACAGTACCACAGCAATAGGTGTATTAACCCTTAGAATCCAAATTATTGGTTATACAATATATATTCTTTTAATGGTCTAAAAAGTAATCATACACGATCTGAAAGGGTAACACGTTTTCCAGCCATTTTTATCATTATTTCTAAAACCTAGAACACAACATTTTGTGAAACCTAAATAACAGCATTGATTGCAATGTATAGTAAATGTATTGCTCCTTTTTGTATTATAAAATGATGAAGTATTAATATTATCATGTTATCCTTTTAAGTCATATCGCCAATAAAAAATTGTAAACGAATTATGAATGAGTTTGTACAATCTTAATAGTTGACCTGTGAAACAATATGATTATTTTCAACTTAATATAAATATTTTAAAAGTACTTGGTAATAAATTTGAGACGTTTAATGGGTGTTATTACAAACATACATTTGCACTTTTGTGTCTCAACTTCAACAAGGTTTAACATAAGGGTCTTTACCCAGTGAAGAACTCTTAAGCTTGTTTTGTATTCACGTGGTAACAAAGTAGAATCACTTGGGACGATGCAGATTTGACAGTCTTGCAGATGTATTTAAATAAGTGACTTGGCATGAATATTAAACTGTTCAACCAGATTACTTCGATGGACTTTTTGTAAACTCGGTGTAACTAAGAACGCGGACGGCTTCAAAATTTTGTAACGCAAAATCCTTCAAAATAAATGCATATTTCTTGTGTAGTTTTTAATTCGCCAACTTAATAATTACTATCTTATAATTAAAAAAAAAATGTAAACATATTTAAAAGAAATTTTCAAATATCATAGGAGGAAACGATAATTTTTCACGCACTTATTATTTGTAACGTTATTACGCCTCGTACAGTTTTAGTAATAGAGACATATTTTCACGAATGTCATTATTTTGTGTATGTATAATCACAGACATCTAAAAGTCTAAGGAGTATTTACAATGTGTAATGTATTTCCAAAGCGCTTAACCAATAGTTTATTGTAACAAAACCATATAGTTCATATGTACTTCAAACCTATGCGTGATATATTCGTTTATCGCGTGACGATTGACTATTTTGAGGCGTTATATTGCCACTTCATTGTACCAACTGAAAACATCACCCAAGGTCTAACTATTATAAAGCATTCCAAATAATACCCATTCGTTTATCAATATGTTCTACCATCATCATCTCGTTATCCACTAATACTGTCATAGTTCCCGAGGCGAGGCTCTATTTCTATTGTATAAGCACGCGATCTTGTTTTACTTCAAACCCACAGAGCTATTTCCCTAAGAAAGTAATTGATCGCCTGTCACTCTAGATTTAGCTGTGGTGGAAGTTGCAGTGAATTAAAAGTGTAATCAAAAATGATATTTGGTATCTCAGGTTAAATTTATCTTTGATTTACACAATTAGAGGTGAGGTGGAAAAGAGGACTTTTAAGTCAGATAACTTTGCCTTTATAAATAAAGACATTTTCCAATTCACTAGATTTACCAAAACAGGATCAGTTGTGTCTTGAATACATTACACCCACTTGCCTTTGTCAGAATTCTGTAAAATGGAACTGTAATTAGTTAAACGATTTAAAATACTATCATGCAGGTTTAACAATACAGTTTGTTTTATATGGTGGTATTATAAAAGTAATGCACTTATTCTAGGAAAAATAGATTTATTCACCTGCATATATACAAAACTCATCAACGTTTAAATAGTCGAAAATTAATAAGGATAATGCGACAGGACAGTTATAAGAAGACATTATCACGCCGTTCTAAGGGGTTACAAACTACATACCTATGCAAAGACAGGTTTACTTAACTAGTTTAATATTACTGTCTTCTCACGCAATAAAAGCTCTAGAGATTCTTAACAATGTGAACGCCGAGTGAGCAGAAAGTAGAAAGTCCCTACTAACTTTTGAGCTTTGTTTATTTATTCATGACCTATGGTATCGTAGTGCTAATTCGCTTCGATTGTACCAATTCGCAAACTGAAGACAAGAGAAGAAGAAAGGAGAACTGAACCTAACTGTTTAATTCACAGACTGTTTAATTCACGATCGTTTTTATAAAGTAACAAACGTTGTTACGGATAGTCAATTATACAGGGAGTTCCGTAACTCTATGGACAAAGGTATTCCACAGTATTGCTCAGGTCAAGAGAAAAATTTCACCATATGAACATGGGTCTCCGATGCTTAACTAGGCTACCCAATTGAACTTCCCATCTTTCTGTCTGTATGTATTTTTATTACAAAATTAATATCTTAAAAAGTAATTAATTAATTAATACTAAATTCTGGCTAGAATTTTTAAAGTAACAAGGACATTTAATAAAGAAATTTAATTATCATTTGTATTTTCAAAATGGCGGCCAAGTATTACAGAATTAACAGCTTGTTGAGGATTTTATCGCAAATCTAATGACGACAAAAGTATTCAAACCAAATAATAAATATTGAATTTAGAGCAAATTTACTGTGACAAAACATGGCCCACATTGAGGTTCTCTGCGAATAGCCAAAACACAAAACCTGAATAAACGGCAGCTCTCAATGTGGGTTAGGGATCACCAATCTTATTAATAGTTATAGTACACGGTAATAGTCTACATATTATAGACTTATTACATTATGTTGTTATTTTAAGTATGCTTAAAATGTAGCCAATCTTCAGCGCATAATAGCACTAATATATTTTCGTAGTAGATACAGATTTTATCTTATTTTTTTGTCTTCTTAAATGATAAATTAATTACCGTGTTATTTTCACTGAGATGTCGGAGATTTTAGTGAAATTTTAACTAACAACTTGTTTAATTAGTCTTAAGATTTGTAACACTCCTCTAGGAAATTTAACTTTGACACCATTTTCCATAAAGTATAAATAAGCTGTTATTATTTATATAACTTTTGGCTATCTTCCGTACTTAAAGCAATAGAACAGAATTATTAGTTGATTCTCACTACCTCGAGTAGATTATTTTTAGTAAGCAGATGATTTATCTCTTTAGTACACTTGTAGTATCAGAAATGTTAAATCATCTTTTTAATTAAATTAATAAGTAGTTTTAGGCCCTACGTTGGTATTTTTGGATCATGTGGTTATTTAAACCAATGAAAATGAATGCCTATTACAATAATAGCATTAGCATATTTATTAAAAAGGAATAATATATAAATAGTTCCACTTTACAGAGTTCGGAGAAAGGGAATTGGGTATAATGTATTCAAGACACAACTGGTCCTGTTTTGGTAAATCAAGTCTATTTGTTTTGCACACTCAATTCTGCTTGAAGTATGTTACAACTTATTTTCACGTATATATGGAACTGTATATTCCGGCAGCTACTGGTTATTAAAATGTTTTATTAGACCCAACATAATCTATGTGCATTAATGAGTCGTTTTAAAATAACAAAACTTTTAAGTAGTAGTATACTACTAAATGTTATAATATTGATTAAATTATGCAGGGTAAACCATCTTTTTATTCTTTTAATAAATTTTAAACGGATACTTCAAAAATAACAATATCTCTTAATATTTTAAAATGTATCTCTTTGATATCTTCTTGAGAAATTTTGAATAATTTAGAACTCTGAGTTAGCTATAGTTTATTTTTCTCTTATTGCAGCGTCAAAATATGAAGTCATGATCCGTTATCTAAGATAACTGAAACTCGGTCCCGAAGAAGGTTAAAATGGTGAGGCCGGAACGACGTAAAGAGCTCTCAGCTTATTCGTTGTTTTTTTCACACCAAATACTATTTCTGATACTTGCAACTTCAAAAACTAAAAACTTTGACGCTCTTATGTCGCATACAAAGAACAGATGGACGGTATTGTGTAATTAATCTTTTTATTTTTGCAGTGAAATACATCTATGTTGCTTAGCTTGTATTCTTTATAAATAGTACCATATTGTATCTGACTATTTGTCAAGGCAGCAAAAGTTTTAATGTTTCCATAAGATATAAAAAGATAATGATAATATTGTAAATAATTAGAAAATGTCTTTGAATGGGTACAAAATATTTCCTATACTCAAATTTGTTCCTTCTCTAATTCTCTTAGAATATCCTTCTGCAGTAGAAAATGATAAACACATGTCCATTCTTCATAAAGTAAATTAGTGCTATGTTGTGTATATATTTGTGTTGTTACATATATTACGTACTTTTACTGACTATTTGTCAAGGCTGCAAAAGTTTTAATGTTTCCACAAGATATAAAAAGATAATGATAATATTGTAAATAATTAGAAAATGTCTTTGAATGGGTACAAAATATTTCCTATACTCAAATTTGTTCCTTCCCTTAATCTCTTAGAATATCCTTCTGCAGTAGAAAATGATAAACACATGTCAATTCTTCATAAAGTAAATTAGTGCTATGTTGTGTATATATTTGTGTTGTTACATATTATTACGTACTTTTACTGACTATTTGTCAAGGCTGCAAAAGTTTTAATGTTCCACAAGATATAAAAAGATAATGATAATATTGTAAATAATTAGAAAATGTCTTTGAATGTGTACAAAATATTTCCTGTACTCAAATTTATTCCTTCTCCTAACCTCTTAGTATATCCTTTTGCAGTAGAAAAAAATAAACACATTTTCATTCTTCATAAAGTAAATTAAGTGCTATGTTGTGTATATATTTGTGTTGTTACATATTATTACTTACTTTTACTGACTATTTGTCAAGGCTGCAAAAGTTTTAATGTTTGCACAAGATATAAAAAGATAATGATAATATTGTAAATAATTAGAAAATGTCTTTGAATGTGTACAAAATATTTCCTGTACTCAAATTTATTCCTTCTCCTAACCTCTTAGTATATCCTTTTGCAGTAGAAAAAAATAAACACATTTTCATTCTTCATAAGTAAATTAAGTGCTATGTTGTGTATATATTTGTGTTGTTACATATTATTACTTACTTTTACTGACTATTTGTCAAGGCTGCAAAAGTTTTAATGTTTGCACAAGATATAAAAAGATAATGATAATATTGTAAACAATTAGAAAATGTCTTTAAATATCTTAAAAAGTAATTTATTAATTAATACTAAATTCTGGCTAGAATTTTTAAAGTAACAAGGACATTTAATAAAGAAATTTAATTATCATTTGTATTTTCAAAATGGCGGCCAAGTATTACAGAACTAACAGCTTGTTGAGGATTTTATCGCAAATCTAATGACGACAAAAGTATTCAAACCAAATAATAAATATTGAATTTAGAGCAAATTTACTGTGACAAAACATGGCCCACATTGAGGTTCTCTGCGAATAGCCAAAAACACAAAACCTGAATAAACGGCAGGTCTCAACGTGGGTTATGGGTCACCAATATTATTAGTAATATTACACGGTAATAGTCTACATATCGACTTATTACATTCTGTTTTTATTTTATGTACGCTTAGAATGTAGCCAATCTTCAGCGCATAATAGCACTAATATATGTTCGTAGTAGATCCAGATTTTATCCTTTTTTTTGTCTTCTTAAATGATAAATTAATTACCGTGTTATTTTGACTGAGATGTCGGAGATTTTAGTGAAATTTTAACTAAAAACTTGTTTAATTAGTCTTAAGATTTGTAACACTCCTCTAGGAAATTTAACTTTGACACCATTTTCCATAAAGTATAAATACGCTGTTATTATTCATATAACTTTTGGCTATCTTCCGTACTTAAAGCAATAGAACAGAATTATTAGTTGATTCTCACTACCTCGAGTAGATTATTTTTAGTAAGCAGATGATTTATCTCTTTAGTACACTTGTAGTATCAGAAAAGTTAAATCATCTTTTTAATTACATTAATAAGTAGTTTTAGGCCCTACGTTGGTATTTTTGGATCATGTAATTATTTAAACCAATGAAAATGAATGCCTATTACAATAATAGCATTAGCATATTTATTAAAAAGGAATAATATATAAATAGTTCCAATTTACAGAGTTCTGAGAAAGGGAATTGGGTATAATGTATTCAAGACACAGCTGGTCCTGTTTTGGTAAATCAAGTCTATTTGTTTTGCACACTCAATTCTGCTTGAAGTATTTTACAACTTATTTTCACGTATATATGGAACTGTATATTCCGGCAGCTACTGGTTATTAAAATGTTTTATTAGACCCAACATAATCTATGTGCATTAATGAGTCGTTTTAAAATAACAAAACTTTTAAGTAGTAGTATACTACTAAATGTTGTAATTGATTAAATTATGCAGTGTAAACCATCTTTTTATTCTTTTAATAAATTTTAAACGGATACTTCAAAACTAACAATATCTCTTAATATTTTAAAATGTATCTCTTTGATATTGGCATTTCTTGAGAAATTTTGAATAATTTTGAACTGTGAGTTAGCTATAGTTCATTTTTCTCTTATTGCAGCGTCAAAATATGAAGTCATGATCCGTTATCTAAGATAACTAAAACTCGGTCCCGAAGAAGGTTAAAATGGTGAGGCCGGAACGACGTAAAGAGCTCTCAGCTTATTCGTTGTTGTTTTCACACCAAATACTATTTCAGATACTTGCAACTTCAAAAACTAAAAAATTTGACGCTCTTCTGTCATATACAAAGAACAGATGGACGGTATTGTGTAATTAATCTTTTTATTTTTGCAGTGAAATACATCTATGTTGCTTAGCTTGTATTCTTTATAAATAGTACCATATTGTATCTGACTATTTGTCAAGGCAGCAAAAGTTTTAATGTTTCCATAAGATATAAAAAGATAATGATAATATTGTAAATAATTAGAAAATGTCTTTGAATGGGTACAAAATATTTCCTGTACTCAAATTTGCTCCTTCTCTTAATCTCTTAGAATATCCTTCTGCAGTAGAAAATGATAAACACATGTTCATTCTTCATAAAGAAAATTAAGTGCTATGTTGTGTATATATTTGTGTTTTTACATATTATTACTTAATTTTACTGACTATTTGTCAAGGCTGCAAAAGTTTAATTGTTTCCACAAGATATAAAAAGATAATGATAATATTGTAAACAATTAGAAAATGTCTTTGAATGGGTACAAAATATTTCCTGTACTCAAATTTATTCCTTCTCCTAACCTCTTAGTATATCCTTTTGCAGTAGAAAAAGATAAACACATTTTCATTCTTCATAAAGTAAATTAAGTGCTATGTTGTGTATATATTTGTGTTGTTACATATTACTACGTACTTTTACTAAAATAAAACTGTTGAGAAATATATGAATTATTTTACTATCACAATATTTTTGCTGTTTACTTTATAATATTCCAAAAGTCTCTTCCATATGCAGAATGTTTTATGATTAGTGTGTATAGTTAATATAACCTTAAGTAAAATAACTGCTTCACTCACTATATTTTTCATATATCATAAAACTGTTTGAGAAATCCATAGCAATATTTACATTATTCATTATGAGGCCCTTCAATATAATTATGTACTATTTTGTGATATTTTGTTTACATTTCGTTTTACAGACTGTACGGTCATATCCCAGGTAATATAATATAAAGAAAGTTTTAAAATAGTCAGTTTTATAACATATAGCGAGATACCATAAACATTACTTTTATTACGTTCATGATTTAAGAAAAAGTATAATATTTAAAGTTATACCTTTGATTAAAATATACTTTTAATGCCAGTATACACATAGAAATACCGATTGCTTCCTCCCATTACTGTTAACTATAATACTAACTGCGCTTACATTCAAATCTACTATACACATAGTTAAAAAACCGTAAGCTAATTAATGTTGTACATTACATAGTTCCATCTCAATTACCGGTAGTATGTCTTATTGTGACTTTACAATATGACGAGATAAAAGTGGGCTACAACACGTGTCGCGTAACAAGATTCGCAAAGGTTGCATGCAAAATTTTAAATGTATAGCTCAATTCATTATCATGATAGCTCAAACAGACTTGCACAGTACATAAAATTAATATTTATATAAATTCCTCTGACAGGAAAAAAGGAAATTGTGTCAGCCTACTAAGTAATGCACAGTCGCTTAGCCAAATTACACGGTTAGTCACGCAACATCATAAAAATCTGTTATAAGTTTTTCATGCCAACTTTAAAGCCTACAGGTGACCTTTATCGAGATATAATTTTAAAAACAAAATTCACATTATTTTTAGTTTAGTTACAATTAATAGCATTGTTGAATATAATGATATTGTTCTGGAATCAGATGTCGCCACCTACTTTTAATATAGACAAGTTCAATGTTTTCTCTACACCGTATGGGTAATTAATATTTCGCTGTTAAACCTCATATAGTTGTAATCTGTTTGTTTAAAATGTATTTATCTTTATGTTTTCTCAGTTTTTCAGTGATGCTAACATATAAAAGAGGTTCCATGAAAATTCCAGGTAATGGCAATTCGTTTTCTAGATATCATGCCGAAAATAATATCCAAAATCCCAATTGCATGACGGTTTTACCACATATGTTTTCTGTATTTTCATACAAAATGTAAAAATTCCTAATTTATAAGTATTTATTAAATATTGGTCGAGCTTTAAAACATAAATTCTAGTTTTGATGCAAAAAATATAAATCAAAGCCTTATAGTTTTACCTAAAATCCCAAGTGAATATAGCATAGAGTAAAAGAATTTTAACTGACGGTTGGGTATGGGTAAGTGCTGGAAGAGACGATTTATTTTAAGAGGCTGGGTTAGCCGAAAATAGTGATAGAATTCTTCGGACCCTCCAAAATGTGAGTGAAGTACATTATATTTGCAAATTTATTCAGCCCACGATAATTGTAAAGTTATTACACATTGAAATCTTAGCTTGTTGTGCATGCCTTTTTTTTCTTTTCATGTAGCTTCTTAGTCTTTAGGCCGGAAAATTTAGTTTCTAGGCTTAGTTAGCCAATCTTATTAAAAAAATAACCTTCGTAGAAGTCAATATCTGGCATAAGTATTTATTACCTTACGTAGAACTCATATTTCTATGTTTTGTTAGTATCAATCCATAGCTGGAGTGGGCCTGTATAGTAAATGGGTATTGGACATAGTGGTCGTGACATTATAAATGTTTTATATATCTATAATGTTATTCTGTCTATATGATACCGAAAATCATTATATACTGGCAGAAAATAATTTTAATAAATTGTGGCAGACGTGTTAAAACATGTTGAAAACCACTAAAAATGTAGGGCAATATAAAATTGTTTATTCAAAATTGATACAAAAATGCAGAGAAAGATGGAAAGGCTACAGTATTTACCATGCAGACAAATTTAATACATTAACATAAGGAATTATTTTCTGATATTTTTCTCTACATAAGTAATTTTATTTTTATAGTAGGTACATTAACAAAATGTTGTAATTAAAATAAGAACTGTCATAAACTTTTATTTAAATATTCCAGGAAACAAACTCTTACATGGGAACAATGTTTTTGTTGTTATTGTATTATATAAGTTATTCATAATCAACAATACATAGAATTTGTTTAAATGAATTTTGTGACATTATTATTTGCTTAGACAGGTAAAAAAATATTTAATATATAATATCATTTTCTCCAGATTAACCACATGCAATATTCAAATTACCCTGATAATGGTACGTATTTATTTTTTTAATTAGCGAGTACTTTTCTAATCAATAAAACTTGTAGTATTTTATTTAAAAGGGTTTTACAAATATTCAATAAATTATTTAAAAAGAGATTAAAATACCGTAACTAGTCGATAGACAATATTATAGTATGGTTAATATAAAATATATAACTATTTCAATAATACCGATACTTAATAATAATCATATATTGTATTATCGTGATACACGCATGGAGTTTCCGTTATACGTGTAACTACTCAATGAAAAGGTTTAATCTTATATTTAAACAATAACTATGTTTTTAAAATACTATATATTTAATATAAATTTATAAAACATTACAAATTGAAGTAAAATTTCCATTGGAAACAGACTGGATAGGCTTTGTTCTGTATTTGCATCACACTAAGCTTCTTAGTTGCTGCTGTCAACTGTTGATACGATAGACAAAGGAAACAAACCTTACTTTGAAACAATATAACTTATGTTTTTTTATTAACTTTGGAAAAAAATGTTGTAGAAATGTGTGCCGAATTGTTTAAGCGTTCCATTAAACGTAGTAGGTCTTATTTATTTATTAACAATACAGTTTCTAGGCTGGCAATATTTCCATGTGTCGTTTATTGTAACGACTGAGTTCGAGGCTACGATCGACAAAGTTTGAGGTTTCAAAATATTAGTATACCTTATAGTATATTATATTCAATTTTTGCAAGACCAAGAATAATAATAGATTGGACGCATAGTCTTTAAGTTAGTTTTCGTAAACACACAGAAAACTAAATTCTACTATTAATACACTTTTGAAACTCATTGCATGCTTTAGCACTATCATTTAGAATTTTTTAGAGTTGGCTAAACTCAACCTGCCACAAGAGTGTCAGTAGGTCAGTAAAATTTAACAATATTGAGTTCAATACATGTATCGGCATTTTTTTAATTGCTGAGGCAGTTTTTACATATTTAAACACACACTTCGGTCAGGTACATATGTTTTTTCATACGTAGGAGAATTCTGGGGATTGAAGTACAAAAGTTTAATACATAGCCTGTATGCTTTAATTATACCTTATTTTAGCAATTACTTTATAATGTACTAAAAGTTTAATTGGAGAGTAACGATACTAATATTGCTATCCCACACTATAAATCGCGTGTATAAAATATAGCATGACGTAGGTTGTATCATTCACTCCCTCCAAATCTATGTAAATTTAATCTCAAAATCCATTCATTTGACGCTGAATCGTAACGTGAAACTAATCACAGCTTTTAGTCAATTTCAGTTTTAAGTTTTCTACTGATCATAATTCAAAAAAGGTGCCATTTATTGCCTGGTGCATTTGTACTCAACTTTTTATCTATACCCTTATTTATTAATAAAAGGGGAACCTATCCTATAAAATGTCATATTATGTACACTAAACCACGTCTAGATTGTATTTAAAATTGGGCATATTTTTCCCAGCATAGATAAATAATCAACACAGTGCAGTTCACACGGAAAACTAAAACGTCTAATTTAATAAGTACTAAATTAAAGATGATTAAGGATTCATAGTAATTTAAAACAAAACTAAGTGCAGTAAACTGAACATCTATCTTATTATTGTTCCCTTTGGAATAGAACGTGAATTATCTGACCATTAAAAACCACCCCTTTAGTCATTAATCACTGTGGGCTATAGGGATTATTAGGTTTAAGGATAGCAGGAATTAAAATAAAACAAATAGTTCAAGTGTTCCATTGGTTAATTGTTACAAACATACTATCGGTAAAATAGTTTTTTAGTATTTAAGTAAATGTAGCTCATGTTATTTTAAATAATGCACGGTGTTTCCTATTTATTCAACATTTATATATCATTTACACTTTAATGATTTATTATAGATTTACATGATCATTTTTCTAAATAGACTTAATTTTCTTAATAGTATGTAATATATATATATATATATATATATATATATATATATATATATATATAGTCATGTTGGCAGTTATTACATTTTAAATATTCATATGTAATAGTATTGTCACATAACAATCTGATATGTGATTAAATCAGACCTATGATATGTGTTATGTGCAATGAAATTGACACTGTGGTGATGTACTCTCTGAAGATGTT
Source organism: Homalodisca vitripennis (assembly GCF_021130785.1). Taxonomy (NCBI): domain Eukaryota; kingdom Metazoa; phylum Arthropoda; class Insecta; order Hemiptera; family Cicadellidae; genus Homalodisca; species Homalodisca vitripennis. Next base: position 98,563 of record NW_025776695.1, read on the forward strand.
GTATGGGGAAAGGCGACAACTGCTAAACAGATTCTGTGTCAAAATTGAATTCTAAAAAATACCTATAACTAGAAATGTTTAATATTAAGAGGAAAACATTTTATTATTACAACTTATTGACCGTGACAGAAATTTAGTAACTCGTGTGATTGTGATTTGTGATATTTGATAAAGTCTTATTCTTCACTTATTCTCTTGGTACAAGGACTAGTATATTAAAACTTCTTCATCAAGCTATAAGTTTAACGTGGTTATGCTGTCGGCTGCTTGTATAGAAATTTTAACATCAGAATCTTTTGCAAAATATAACATGTTTTGCCCAATATTTGTATTCTAAATTGATACCTTAGGGCGGGATTTTGCTAGACTTTATATTTTTGTTTAACGGTAAAGTTTAACTCGTTTACAGCTTTACCGCTCATAAATATTAATTATGAAACTTGCGGAACGTGAATGAAATTTTCAGGATGTTATCATGCACAGAGGACATAGCTTCACGTTAACAAACAAAGGTAGAGAGCGATATATCCCTGGGCAAAACCTGAACAATGACGGTCATTGTGTACGTTTCATTAAATTAGATTAATTTTTACTCTTTACTTGATTTTATTGTTCATGGCCTATCTATATTAATTGTAATGTCTTAATTCATGTAATAAAACGGAAATTTTAACGTTAGTTTCTTGATTGTGTGAAAATAAATTTATGATTACATAGTAATAAAATAACAAGTAACTGTTTCATATATACATTGTAAAATTGTTAAGAACCCAATTGTGAGTCCACACGTAGTAAAATTTTGTTGAGTTGTACTCTCCAAAGGTTGAAAGTAAACCTCTTTCATTTTTAATTACTCTAGAATGCAAGGGCTATAATAAAACATGTTGTTGGACATGTAATTATATATATTTGAATTTTGCGTATTTAATACTCATTTATAGAAATTAATGTACTTCAAATCTAAGGAAATCATGTTTTTGCATATTTTGCCTCTTATGTAAGATATGGGAAGTCTTATAGGTCTGAGTCGTATTTTATTAAATAATTTAGTTTAGTTAACAAAAAATCCAATAAATGTAACACCTGACTTTAAGCCATAAAACATCATTTCCGCTTTATTCTGTTCTTTACCAGAAAATCGATCGAAATCTTTCACTAGCTGTAATAGTATGGTTAGTATGGTTATTTCATTAAAAATGCGTTTCACGAGTGTTTATAATGCTCTTTTTTCGTTAATTTAATGAAAGAAAACCACCTAAGAGTTTTGTTGAATATAATTTTTCATAAGTTACGAAATACAATCCATTAAAAATTATGCTTTTACAAACATCAGGTAAGGTAAATATTTTATTCAATTTACTGTAACAATAACTTCAGCTACATACTTCTTTAAGTTAATTTTGTAACTGCAGTAAAGAACAAAGAAATAAACACGGAAACAAACCCAATTTACCAGCCTTATGAGTGGTGTTAATTTATAAGCAAGAAGCTTTGTGGACTAGCTCAGACATTGGTTCTATGGTTATTTCAAGGTTAGCTGTGTGCAACTGAATATTTGTAAAGGTTTTGACAAACACATTGCAACTCATTTCGTAATGTGAGTCTGGTACTAAAGAACGTGTGACACATTACCTAACTAATGTTAAAAAACTCTTGTTCCCCATATTTACATATAGAGCACATTCAAGTTACTCTAACTTTGGCTGAAATGTAATAAGCAAACACGTAATTCTATCAAATATATAGTAAACGTTACATGATACGCTCATCCGTCTTAAGTTTGATCACAATATGCTACAATTCTTATGTTAAAGGAAGCTAAAATAATTTGTACTTGCTCTTTTGCCGGACGGATGTTCTAGACTCTACATCAAATGTATATTCAAGATAGTTTATAAATATTTTGCCATGTTTCACTTTTTTTCCAGTAATTTTAATGAACATTCAGTGGTAAACAGAGAAGATTATTGTACAGATCTAATCAGGCTTGTCTAGAAACTATGGAAATGCCATGATTATCAATCTCAGACACTTCATCTTAGTGTTGATACTGGACATAAAAGTGACACCTCTGAGAGGTCTTAGTAATTTTAGATTTGGAGGCAGTTCGGTTTAGAAAACTAAACATTATTCCGACGTTTGTTTCCGAGAAATGGTAAGTTCACTTACTTAGACGATGCCATATTATTCGAAAAAGATAAACACATTTTCATTCTTCATAAATTATATTAAGTGCTATGTTGTGTATATATTTGTGTTGTTACATATTACTACGTACTTTTACTAAAATAAAACTGTTGAGAAATATATAAATTATTATTACTATCACAATATTTTTGCTGTTTACTTTATAATATTCCAAAAGTCTCTTCCATATGCAGAATGTTTTATGATTAGTGTGTATAGTTAATATAACCTTAAGTAAGATAACTGCTTCACTCACTATATTTTTCATATATCATAAAACTGTTTGAGAAATCAATAGTAATATTTACATGATTCATTATGAGGCCCTTCAATATAATTATGTACTATTTTGTGATATTTTGTTTACATTTCGTTTTACAGACTGTACGGTCATATCCCAGGTAATATAATGTAAAGAAATGTTTAAAATAGTCAGTTTTTATAACATATAGCGAGATACCATAAACATTACTTTTATTACGTTCATGATTTAAGAAAAAGTATAATATTTAAAGTTATACCTTTGATTAAAATATATTTTTAATGCGAGTATACACATAGAAATACCGATTGCTTCCTCCCATTACTGTTAACTATAATACTAACTGCGCTTCCATTCAAATCTACTATACACATAGTTAAAAAACCGTAAGCTAATTAATGTTGTAGATTACATAGTTCCATCTCAATTACCGGTAGTATGTCTTATTGTGACATTACAATATGACGAGATAGAAGTGGGCTACAACACGTGTCGCGTAACAAGATTCGCAAAGGTTGCATGCAAAATTTCAAATGTATAGCTCAACTCATTATCATGATAGCTCAAACAGACTTACACAGTACATAAAATTAATATTTATATAAATTCCTCTGACAGGAAAAAAGTAAATTGTGTCAGCCTACTAAGTAATGCACAGTCGCTTAGCCAAATTACACGGTTAGTCATGCAACATCATAAAAATCTATTATAAGTTTTTCATGCGAACTTTAAAGCCTACAGGTGACCTTTATCGAGATATAATTTCAAATACAAAATTTACATTATTTTTAGTTTAGTTACAATTAATAGCATTGTTGAAAATAATGATATTGTTCTGGAATCAGATGTCGCCACCTACTTTTAATATAGACAAGTTCAATGTTTTCTCTGCACCGTATGGGTAATTAATATTTCGCTTTTAAACCTCATATAGTTATAATCTGTTTGTTTAAATTGTATTTATCTTTATGTTTTCTCAGTTTTTCAGTGATGCTATCATATAAATGAGATTCCATGAAAATTCCAGTTAATGGCAATTCGTTTTCTGGATATCATGCCGAAAATATTATCCAAAATCCCAATTGCATGACGGTGTTACCATATATGTTTTCTGTATTTTCATACAAAATGTAAAAATTCCTAATTTATAAGTATTTATTAAATATTGGTCGAGCTTTAAAACATAAATTCTAGTTTTGATTCAAAAAATATAAATCTAAGCCTTATAGTTTTACCTAAAATCCCAAGTGAATATAGCATAGAGTAAAAGAATTTTAACTGACGGTAGGTTATGGGTAAGTGCTGGAAGAGACGATTTATTTTAAGAGGCTGGGTTAGCCGAAAATAGTGATAGAATTCTTCGGACCCTCCAAAATGTGAGTGAAGTACATTATATTTGCAAATGTATTCAGCCCACGATAATTGTAAAGTTATTACACATTGAAATCTTAGCTTGTTGTGCATGCCTTTTTTTCTCTTTTTATGTAGCTTCTTAGTCCTTAGGCCAAAACATTTAGTTTCTAGGCTTAGTTGGCCAAAACTAACCTTCGTAGAAGTCATATCTAGCATAAGTATTTATTACCTTACGTAGAACTCATGTTTCTATGTTTTTCTAGTAGCTATCCATAGCTGGCGTGGGCCTGTATAGTAAATGGGTATTGGACATAGCGATCGTGACATTATAAATGTCTTATATATCTATAATATTATTTTGTCAATATGATACCGAAAATCATTATATACTGGCAGAAAATCATTTTAATTAATTGTGGCAGACGTGTTAAAACATGTTGAAAAAGCACTACAAATTTAGGGCAATATAAAATTGTTTATTCAAAATTGATACAAAAATGCAGAGAAAGATGGAAAGGCTACAGTATTTACCATGCAGACAAATTTAATATATTAACATAAGGAATTATTTTCTGACATTTTTCTCTACAAAAGTAATTTTATTTTTATAGTAGGTACATTGACAAAATGTTGTAATTAAAATAAGAATTGTCATCAACATTTATTGAAATATTCCAGGAAACAAACTCTTACATGGGAACAATGTTTTTGTTGTTATTGTATTATATAAGTTATTCATAATCAACAATAATCATAGAATTTGTTTAAATGAATTTTGTGACATTATTATTTGCTTAGACAGGTAAAAACATATTTAATATATAATATCATTTTCTCCAGATTAACCACATGCAATATTCAAATTACCCTGATAATGGTACGTATTTATTTTTTTTAATTAGCGAGTACTTTTCTAATCAATAAAACTTGTAATATTTTATTTAAAATGGTTTTACAAATATTCAATAAATTATTTAAAAAGAGATTAAATACCGTAACTATTCGATAGACAATAATATAGTATGGTAAATATAAAATATAGAACTATTTCAACAATACCGATACTTAATAATAATCATATATTGTAATATCGTGATACACGCATGGAGTTTCCGTTATACGTGTAACTACTCAATGAAAAGGTTTAATCTTATATTTAAACAATAACTATGTTTTTAAAATACTATATATTTAATATAAATTTATAAAACATTACAAATTGAAGTAAAATTTCCATTGGAAACAGACTGGATAGGCTTTGTTCTGTATTTGCATCACACTAAGCTTCTTAGTTGCTGCTGTCAACTGTTGATACGATAGACAAAGGAAACAAACCTTACTTTGAAACAATATAACTTATGTTTTTTTATTAACTTTGGAAAAAAATGTTGTAGAAATGTGTGCCGAATTGTTTAAGCGTTCCATTAAACGTAGTAGGTCTTATTTATTTATTAACAATACAGTTTCTAGGCTGGCAATATTTCCATGTGTCGTTTATTGTAACGACTGAGTTCGAGGCTACGATCGACAAAGTTTGAGGTTTCAAAATATTAGCAAGACCAAGAATAATAATAGATTGGACGCATAGTCTTTAAGTTAGTTTTCGTAAACACACAGAAAACTAAATTCTACTATTAATACACTTTTGAAACTCATTGCATGCTTTAGCACTATCATTTAGAATTTTTAGAGTTGGCTAAACTCAACCTGCCACAAGAGTGTCAGTAGGTCAGTAAAATTTAACAATATTGAGTTCAATACATGTATCGGCATTTTTTTAATTGCTGAGGCAGTTTTTACATATTTAAACACACACTTCGGTCAGGTACATGTTTTTTCATACGTAGGAGAATTCTGGGGATTGAAGTACAAAAGTTTAATACATAGCCTGTATGCTTTAATTATACCTTATTTTAGCAATTACTTTATAATGTACTAAAAGTTTAATTGGAGAGTAACGATACTAATATTGCTATCCCACACTATAAATCGCGTGTATAAAATATAGCATGACGTAGGTTGTATCATTCACTCCCTCCAAATCTATGTAAATTTAATCTCAAAATCCATTCATTTGACGCTGAATCGTAACGTGAAACTAATCACAGCTTTTAGTCAATTTCAGTTTTAAGTTTTCTACTGATCATAATTCAAAAAAGGTGCCATTTATTGCCTGGTGCATTTGTACTCAACTTTTTATCTTAACCCTTATTTATTAATAAAAGGGGAACCTATCCTATAAAATGTCATATTATGTACACTAAACCACGTCTAGATTGCATTTAAAATTGGGCATATTTTTCCCAGCATAGATAAATAATCAACACAGTGCAGTTCACACGGAAAACTAAAACGTCTAATTTAATAAGTACTAAATTAAAGATGATTAAGGATTCATAGTAATTTAAAACAAAACTAAGTGCAGTAAACTGAACATCTATCTTATTATTGTTCCCTTTGGAATAGAACGTGAATTATCTGACCATTAAAAACCACCCCTTTAGTCATTAATCACTGTGGGCTATAGGGATTATTAGGTTTAAGGATAGCAGGAATTAAAATAAAACAAATAGTTCAAGTGTTCCATTGGTTAATTGTTATAAACATACTATCGGTAAAATAGTTTTTAGTATTTAAGTAAATGTAGCTCATGTTATTTTAAATAATGCACGGTGTTTCCTATTTATTCAACATTTATATATCATTTACACTTTAATGATTTATTATAGATTTACATAATCATTATTCTAAATAGACTTAATTTTCTTAATAGTATGTAATATATATATGTTACCGGCAATGTGTAAAATTCAGGCATTGTATGGAATACCTAGGCATTGTATACATTGCCGAGTGAATCCAGGCAAAGTATGAAATAAACTCATTTCTTAACAAATGTACAAACTTTGCCTAGGCATTGTGTATAATGCCTAGGCATTATATAGAATGTCGAAAGTTTTGCAGGCAAAGTATAAAATGAACAACATTGTTAAAAATTGTTTATTGCAAATAAAAAACATGAAATGTACATGTATTAAATGTGTATTAAAATGTGTATTAAACATAGGATCTGAAAATCCTCATATTTGACTAGAGTAAAATTTAAAAGTGAAATATTAAATTAAGAAATTACTTGTTACAGCAGGAAAGAGAACTATGGCACTTCGAGTTGCATTTTCGATTGTTTTTAACACAAGCACATTGTTTGGTTTGTTTGCAAGTGCATCTCACAAATCCTTGGCCGCTTCCTATTGACTGAGCTGTTGCAGCGGTACGAAGTCCTGTTTCTTGATCGGGCACGCCTTCTACTCGAACTAGGCTTTTTTGGCAAACTGTAAACTGTGACCTTGCGTACAGTTGTTTCAAAACTCCGTTGGCGGTCCCTAATTTGTAAAACCCATCTTCTGTCGTATCCATGACCACTGCCAGAATATTTCTCAAGTCACCTCTTCCTTTGTCAACGTCAGGAATTGGAACACGAACAGTGACTCCTTTGGTGACGGGGGGAAACTTTTTATCGGAATTAGCTTTCATTTTCTTAGCTTGTTTTTCAAGACAAGCTTTTGACCTCTTCCTCTCTTTATCAATATTTTCCGAATTAAAACAAGGGACACATAACAGGGTTTTTTCAGTATCATCACACCCCTGAATTGAATGGCCACATGAAATATATATGTCCGCTAAACATTTTGTGCAGTTTTGTTTTCTCATTAGTTTGCTGCAAACAAACGCTACACATTTGTAGAAGGCTAGAACTGACATCAACGGTTGCCTCATTAACTTCTGAAGTGTTATGATCGGTTTGGAGTGGAGGTTCTAGACTTAACATTGTTTGTGTTTCTGTTGTGTGCATGTTATTAACCACTCTTTCCAAATCTTCTTCGCTGTTAATGGAATCCAAAATGTCTCGAGGCAGAGAAGATGTTGTAAGACCGACCTTTACTTTACAGCCGAAGAGAGCCTCATAGGGCGTTCTTTTGATTCCTGAATGTAAAGCTCTATTTTTCATAAGTTGCACAAATCTCAATCCCTCACTCCAACGGTCAGTTTTTTCATCTTGCATCCAAGTCAAAATCATGTTTTCAATATCTTGGTTTGCACGTTCTACACTACTCTGACTTTGAGAATGACGTGGTTTGCCATGAACGATTTTTAACGTAGGCCAATAATCTTTTAAATTGTAAACTATTTTGTTGGCAAACTCACTTCCATTGTCTGACTGCAATATACTTGGTGCTCCAATGAGAGTAAAAATATCAACTAGGTGATATGCTACTTCCTCAGCGGTTTTAGTTTTGAGAGGCTTAAGAATCACAAATTTTGTCAAATGATCCTGATAGACCATTATGAACTTAAACTCCCTGTCGGGCTGTGACTGGAAATCAATTAAATCTACTTGACAACGAGAATTAAATTCTGATGAAATCAGGGGCTTTACTACCACTCCTCTTTTCGAACCCTTTTGTTTCTTCTGACATGGCTCACACAAACTAATATATAGCTCAACATCATGACGTGTAACATTTTTGTACTTAATATCTAGCTCTTTTTAACATTCGATCTCTTCCACCATGACCAATAGCTACATGAGCTTCATGGAGAACAGTAAATAAATCTGAATCGTGGACATAAAATTTTACAACACTGTCTCCTTGTTTTAATGGGTGTATTAGTTTTTGCACATGTTCTACGATCATTACATCATACCTGTTGAGTAGCCAGTATTGACGAGGTTCCTTTCTGGGCTTGGCCTTGGCATCTTAGACCTCCAACACCAGCTTCTTATAGTCGTCTTCAGTAAAAAAAAAACACTATTTTTAGCACTTGCATTCCGAATTTTTACAAGTTCGGTACTAAAACGAAGTTTCATTAGCGATAAACGATCACTAGAACTACTGATACAACTGTTTACTTGTGACATTTTCAAGCAACAATACAGTGGCACGACAGAACAGAACTGAAGCGTAGGCCTAGTACAATACTGTGGCGTGACGGAACAGAACTGAGAGCAGCGTTATAGCGGGGATAGGCGGGGGGAGTAGGTGAGGCAAGCACGTTGTAACTTGAAAACAATGGAACAGACTGATTTTTAACTCTGCCTGAACTCCAGCAGGCATTTTATAGAATGCCTAGGCAAAGTATGAAATGTTTAAAATTTCACACTTTGCCTGCTTACTTTTGGCAATGTGTAGAATGCCTAGGTATTCTATACAATGCCTGATTTTACACTTTGCCGGTAATATATGTATATATATATATATATATATATATATATATATATATATATATATATATATATATATATATATATAGTCATGTTGGCAGTTATTACATTTTAAATATTTATATGTAATAGTATTGTCACATAACAATCTGATATGTGATTAAATCAGACCTATGATATGTGTTATGTGCAATGAAATTGACTCTGTGGTGGTGTACTCTCTGAAGATATTGTATGGGGAAAGGCGACAACTGCTAAAAAGATTCTGTGTCAAAATTGAATTATAAAAAATACCTATAACTAGAAATGTTTAATATTAAGAGGAAAACATTTTATTTTTACAACTTATTGACCGTGACAGTAATTTGGTAACTCGTGTGATTGTGGTTTGTGATATTTGATAAAGTCTTATGCTTCACTTATTCTCTTGGTACAAGGACTAGTATATTAAAACTTCTTCATCAAGCTATAAGTTTAACGTGGTTATGCTGTCGGCTGCTTGTATAGAAATTTTAACATCAGAATCTTTTGCAAAATATAACATATTTTCCCCAATATTTGTATTCTAAATTGATACCTTAGGGCGCGATTTTGCTAGACTTGATATTTTTGTTTAACGGTAGAGTTTAACTCGTTTACAGCTTTATAGCCCATAAATATTAATTATAAAACTTGCAGAACGTGAATGAAAGTTTCAGGATGTTATCATGCACAGAGGACATACCTTCACGTTAACAAACAAAGGTAGAGAGCGATATATCCCTGGGCAAAACCTGAACAATGACGGTCATTGTGTACGTTTCATTAAATTAGATTAATTTTTACTCTCCACTTGATTTTATTGTTCATGGCCTATCTATATTAATTGTAATGTCTTAATTCATGTAATAAAACGGAAATTTTAACGTTAGTTTCTTGATTGTGTGAAAATTAATTTATGTTTACATAGTAATAAAATAACAAGCAACTGTTTCATGTATACATTGTAAAATTGTTAAGAACCCAATTGTGAGTCCACACGTAGTAAAATTTTGTTGAGTTGTACTCTCCAAAGGTTGAAAGTAAACCTCTTTCATTTTTAATTACTCTAGAATGCAAGGGCTATAATAAAACATGTTCGACATTTAATTATATATATTTGAATTTTGAGTATTTAATACTCATTTATAGAAATTAATGTACTTCAACTCTGAAGAAATCATGTTTTTGTATATTTTGCCTCATATGTAACATATGGGAAGTCTTATAGGTTTGAGGGGTATTTTATGAAATAATTTACTTTAGTTAACAAAAAATCCAATAAATTTAACACCTGACTTCAAGCCATAAAACATAATTTCCGCTTTATTCTGTTCTTTACCAGAAAATCGAGCGAAATCTTTCACTAGCTGTATTTCATTAAAAAGCGTTTCAAGAGTGTTTATAATGCTCTTTTTTCGTTAATTTAATGAAAGAAAACCACCTAAGAGTTTTGTTGAATATAATTTTTCATAAGTTACGAAATACTACCTCTTAAAAATTATGCTTTTACAAACATCAGGTAAGGTAAATATTTTATTCAATTTACAGAAAAAATAATTTCAGCTACACACTTCTTTAAGTTAATTTTTAACTGCAGTAAAGAACAAAGAAATAAACACGGAAACAAACCCAATTTACCAGCCTTATGAGTGGTTTTAATTTATAATCAAGAAGCTTTGTGGACTAGCTCAGACATCGGTTTAAGTGTATGGTTATTTTAAGGTTAGCTGTGTGCAACTTAATATTTGTAAAGGTTTTGACAAACACATTGTATCTCATTTCGTTATGTGAGTCTGGTACTAAAGAACGTGTGACACATTACCTAACCAATGTTAAAAAACTCTTGTTCCCTCATATTTACATTTAGAGCACATTCAAGTTACTCTAACTTTGGCTGAAATGTAATAAGCAAACACGTAATTCTATCAAATATTTAGTAAACGTTACATGATACGCTCATCCGTCTCAATTTTGATCACAATATGCTACAATTCTTATGTTAAAGGAAGCTAAAATAATTTGTACTTGCTCTTTTGCCAGACGGATGTTCTAGACTCTACATCAAATGTATATTCAAAATAGTTTATAAATATTTTGCCATGTTTCACTTTTTTCCAGTAATTTTAAAGAACATTCAGTGGTAAACAGAGAAGATTATTGTACAGATCTAATCAGGCTTGTCTAGAAACTATGGAAATGCCATGATTATCAATCTCTGACACTTCATCTTAGTGTTGATACTGGACATAAAAGTGACACCTCTGAGAGGTCTTAGTAATTTTAGATTTGGAGGCAGTTCGGTTTAGAAAACTAAACATTATTCCGACATTTGTTTCCGAGAAATGGTAAGTTCACTTACTTAGACGATGCCATATTATTCGTCTGTATAAACGTTTAACAGTGTAAAGTACGTTTTTACAGGATCTTGATGTTAAGATAAACTTTATTAGGTTTTAAATAAATTTAAGAGGAGCATACCTGATGTTACATGTTTTAACTTACCTTGGTAAAGTTTCCGGATCGCTTTAGCTTTTTAGTATATTAGCTAAAGTGGAGTTAATATTAGTTATCTTTCCACTTAAAGTTCAAAAACATATTTTTTTTATACTATATTTACAGCTACATATTGGAACACGTGTAAAAAATAAAAGTAGTTCTTAATGTGAAGTAGCATGATTAATATTAAATTTGTTTTCGTGGGAATATGTAAACTGATTTTAATCTACTATAATAAGACCATTAACTTTCTCACTGTCAGGATATATCACCCCATTCAGTAGAAATATGACACTACCCGGAGTCGTAACATACAAGAGCGTTATTACTTCCCACAGGGGTAATCTGTCTTAAAACTAATTTCTTAGCACTTCATTGTTCCAAACATTTAAGTACAATATTTTTGGTTTATATAATGTATTATAGGAAGCATAAATATTTAGTTCCCTATTTAAAAAGCGCGTTAAAATAACATAATAAACAACCGACAAGGTACGTATGTTTTTTTTAATTTGTCAGATGTTATTACAGCGTTAGACAAACCAAACATTTGTCTGCACTATAACTTACCTATATACTTGAGATTTGGCACAAAGCCACAACTGTATATAAGTGACATGGACGTCGATAATGGATGATATGAACAGTTAGTGAGCGTTAGTCTACATTTTCACATTGGTCTGATGAACAACGCTCATCAGACGGTAAAAAGGAAATTTTGGATTAAATACATGTCTATCTAAACTGAGTACGTTCATATGGTATTTTAGCATACGTCATAGTAGCAAGTGCCCTTGAGCGCCTGAACTGCCTTCTATGGATTCAGAGGCTCTTGTAGTTGAGGTTGTAAATAGTATTTAAACCATGATAGTTAAAGTTACGTGGTATAGCTCTGGCTTTGGACTTTTATACGAGTAGCTCAAATCCAATATTCTCGAGTTTTTCGTTTAAGAATGAGCATGGTACAATCCCAGCTGATATTTATTCATAAGGACTCTACAAAAGGATTATGTACAACAATTTAATATTTTTCAAAGAAAACTAATATTATCATGTAGGCCTACATATTATTTCAGTATCAATGGCTCAAATATAATTAATTTTTTTGCTTTCCTTGTGATTAAATATATACATATGTCTCGATAACTTATTTTGTAAAACAGTTTCAATTTCCGAAAAGTTAAATACATTTTATTTCTAAGGCACTTATAGAACAATAGTTAAGTTACCTTGTGCTTCAATAATAAAAATATATACCAATAAAAACCGACCAAACAGTGTCTAATTTATGCACTTTTAATTTACTTACTACTTAGGATTTTCCAAGTGCCACAGTTATAGTGCTCCTTATTGTAGCAACAAAACGGTCTTATTTAAGTACTACTGAAAAGTTACTGCGGTCAAAAAGAATCAGTTTCGGCTGATAAAATTCTCTTTCCGTTGAATAATTTACCTAATCAAGAAAATATAATATGTTGATTTTCAAGGCTTACTTGTGTCATAAAGCGTCTACTAAAAGTACCTTCATTCTACGTCCCGTATATTGCAAGTTAATAAAAACATATAATATAGAAAAAATTATCGTAACTGTGGTTCACAACGACTAGTGTTTAAGTATATTTTGAGAATCGAAACTCAAAGTAGGATAAAGCTTAGATTAACCTAATTTTAGAGTCTCGTGTTCATGATATGGAAATAATAAAAGTTTACATGATCAGCTTTTCTCTCTCTCTCTCTCTCTCTCTCTCTCTCTCTCTCTCTCTCTCTCTCTCTCTCTCTCTCTCTCTCTCTCTCTCTCTCAAAATTTTGCATGGTGCCTGTATACAAATTTATCGTTAATACTTATCACATTGAAGTTAATTGTTTGCATTAAAGTTGCAGAAAAGAAACTATAATTTTCCATTTATTATTGCTTTAATCCACCTAAATGTTTTACTAATGGTTTTACGTATTAAGATAAAATACGGTTCCAATCATTTAGGTTTAAATTTTGAATTATCTAGAATGAAGTTAATAAAAGTTTGAATACTTTTAAAAACGTCGTGCAAAATTTTAGAAATGTTTCATGATTATTACAAAATTAGAAATATAAAATTTATAGATCAGTATAATTAATATGAAATTGTCTTAAAACACTATTAAAACTAGTCGAATAGATAATTTATTTGTAAAGAAGGAAATAAAAACATATTTAAGGGCCACCAAAACCGATATATTTAGGATGAATATATTATAATCGATTTTATTTTCAGATTGGACTGAAAACTACGTATTGAGTAATCCTTCATAAAATAATTGCTCTTGAGAACAATGTCCGTCAAAAAACAGAAACCGTAAAGTAAGGGAACTGTTCTCATCAGCTGTGTTTACACAACCTTTTCCTTCCTCAGTCCCTTTACGGTGTACGTGTTTTACTTCATACCAACACGAGGGCATTGCGTGTTTATATAGACGGGGGTAGTTCTTTTCTCCTTCACTATAACAAATAAACTCTATTCCGATAACTATTACTAGATAAGAACTTCAGATGGGTTGTAGATACAATGTAGTTATGTGTTGTCATTTCTAGTATTTCTTTAAGGTTATTGCATGTCAGGTATTGTTTTCGTGTAGAGCAGTGGTACTAATTTATTTTATGTAATGCTTGTATAATATTTAATAATTTTAATCAGTTACTTACTTACTTCAGTGACGATAATTTTTCCAATACTCATGTTTCCCTAACTTAAATTAGTGTTTAAACTATAAAAGTTGAAAAAATATTTGTTAAAACAGTTTAGATTTTTATTAAACATATCGAAAATTTGAAATCCCTGTGCTATAAAAAATCAACCAAGATCTTTTTAACTTGCTATATATATATGCTTTACAAACAGGTACTAATTAGCTTTATATTATTTAATTGACACTGTCTCTTAATAAAGCCAGCCTGTTGTCAGTTATAAGAGCGATAGCAAAACACTCGAATACAATAGAAGATTCACCGCCCTACGCCAAGATTATGCATTGTAACCCCTCACTTCAGAGATGTGTAACAGCTGTAAACTCGACGTTTGCCACAAAGCGGACGGATGTACGCCATCTGTGAGTAACCGCTTCAAAACCCGGTGAAATTGGGTTCCAACAAAATGGTTCCTTGGTCTGGTTGATTGATATTGAACTATTCTTTAAAATTAATTTTAATTCACAACTATTATATAACTTTCTGAATAATGTTTCTTATAATCAGTGTGTATATATGTATACAGCTACAAGAAAAAATCATTTTTGTGCTTTGTAATAAATATTTATAAGAAACGAGTAAAGAGGCTGGATGTAGCATTTAAAGAAAAAAAGTGACTGAAGTTTAACATTGTTTTCGTACGGCTAAAATAAGAAAGGCCACCGTACACTGGGCTCTTAAGTATCGCCACCAAAAATTTTCAAAACCAAAGTCAAAACACAAAGATTTGTCCAAAATATTTAACAAGCTAAGACATTTTCTACCCTTATCATTCATATGAGGTGTTAAACCGTGGACAAAACATCAACATTAAAAATGAACTTGAGTTTCAAAGATACAGTTTTTATTACATTGCAAACTGTGAAATGTTTGTTGAAAATAAGATGCGGTTGCAAAGTCGAAGCTGAAAAATAAAATAACTTTACACGATATTGAATAAATATTTGAAACTAGTATTTGTAACACGTGGCAGGAAAAAAAACAAGTTATTAACGCAGACCAAAAAAAGGGAATGTATAAAAAACTCCTCACATTTTATCATTTAATACGTACTCTATTCGTAAATGATTCCTTGTGTATATATTAAAACTTAAAATTAGGGTAATACAGGAATTGAAGTTGTACTGCGCAACTATGAGTCAGGTGGTAAAGTAAACTTACCATTAGAAACGAAATACTCATTTCTTCCTTATTTACTTGCATAATATGTACGAGAGCACTATCCCGTAATCAAATGAGATTTATTTTCACCAACATATAATTGTTAATTTATTAGCCAGTTTCATGGAACTGGTGGAGAGCTTTATTGTTGATAAATTAAAAATTATCTCTGAAATAGTGTAATTAATTTTAATTAGGTTTTACATTATGTGCATATACATGTAAAACACACGTTTTACTTTTTCATAACACTGAATTAAATTAGTCTGAAGAATGTAGCCTATAATGTCATATTACGGTTCCTTTATTAAAATATTAAACCACTTAACTACGTGGACCTGTATTGAGGTATGTGTACCTTAAGTTGAATTGGTGGTGTTAGAATATTTTCAATAATAATCTCATATCTCACCTGTCAAGATAAAACAGTGTATGCAGTAGAAAGGTAGACTACACAGAGTTGTAACAGGCAAGAGTGAAAGTAAACTGTCTTAGAACTGATGCTTATGTCCACGCATGGTATTTCACCAAGCATCTAAGATAAAGAATGTAAAAAATATAACCGATGGTTGTATTACTGTATCTCTAGAATAATCTCGAATCTCGTATCTCCTATTTCGGAATATATCATCCCCACAGTAGAAAGATGACAACAAAGTGTTATTAATTCCAGGAGGTATAATCTAGTTTGAACTAATGAAACACT
The DNA here is from genome assembly GCF_021130785.1 of Homalodisca vitripennis. Taxonomy (NCBI): domain Eukaryota; kingdom Metazoa; phylum Arthropoda; class Insecta; order Hemiptera; family Cicadellidae; genus Homalodisca; species Homalodisca vitripennis. The sequence goes on from NW_025776695.1 coordinate 114,695, forward strand.
TGTTGTATCTTAACATTTATTTTAGTCATGTTTCTTATTGTAAGTTTTATTAAAAATCCATAAATATTTAAGTTTAAGTGATTCTTTAAAAACAACGATACACATTTATATAACAGAACTTAAAGTGTACTTAGTAAGTTTGTAATATTTTAAGACATGTAAAAGTCTTGGCGTGAGATGATCTGCAAAAAATATAATATTATTTCTGTCTGTTCATTTTTCTATTAAATAATATGAAAGTAAATTTTTTGCACTTTATCCTGCAAAACTACCAAGTCTACTTTTGTGTCATAAGTATTGTAAGATACAACTCAATATAAGTCTACACACCAACATTGACATATATTGGGGGGGGGACATGGTGTAATCCCGACATGCCCAATATCAATTATAATATGTGAATCGCGGTAAAGAATCTTGAACTTTTGAAGTTCAGCATTTGAACTTGTGTTTTGAATACTGAAGAAGAGACCATAAATGTCGAATTTTCAATAATTTAGAATATTTAATACGATTTTTATCAAAATTGCAGGACATCTTGAGAAATGACTGAAGTAGCGCACATATAACTTTACATATACAAATAACCAAAAATGTATTATGATAATGGTTAAGCACTAATGATTAATTAAACACTTCAATATTTGAAAAACTAAATTTTTATTGTGCAATCAATATTTTAAAGCGCTAAAATATGAAAATTTTATTTAAAACCTCGGTTAGTAAACACTTTGCTGGAAGGTGTCCTGAATATTACATTCGTATACAGCGAATCCTCTGCAGTGTAACATATAAAACAACGTGATAAATTGGTGTTCTGAGGATTTAAACCATTCGGTGCATGTAGATTAGAGATTTCCTTCAGTGCCCTTGAGGGAAATACTCACCTCTGAGCCTTGGAACATTTCGGCCTACACTGGAAAAATCCATTTTTATTATTTTTGTATTATTGCAAGTCTAAAACATTTTTCTTGTAAATAATTGAACTCTAACTATCCTTTTGAAACAATGTTTTCAACTTGGTATGTCATTACAACATAAGAAACATTTGACATTGCTTACACTTTTATAATTTTGATTCGACAAATATTTTACTCACATATTCACTTACACACTCCCATCAATATTTTAACTTTAATTTTACTAGTTACACAAGATATAAGTCATATATAGGTATAGATTCAAGCAAGGACAATTTTAAAGCTTGGACAGCCTTCTATGAAGTGAGAGACCCAGGCTGTATTACGTTAACGGTAATAATCTAAATTACATTGCGGAGCCCAGTGTCGGTCTTTAGAACAAATTGCTAAAATCTCTGAGATCTCAGGATATCTCACCAGTATATGTAAATTGTCTTCTGTGGATACAATAAAAGTTTATATTTTAATTTTTATGATATCAGCATAGATATATTATATAAACCGTAATTATTTATTGTGTTTTAATTTAATTACTATTCATTATTTACTTAGTAGTAAAAATATATTTAGTATATATCAAGCTTGATTATTCTGTGTTAGTGAATATAAAATTACTTACTATTGAGAAAACTAGCAACACTCTTCACAAGTTTACAACACTTCAACAAATTGCTTACACAATTATATAATTTTGATATACCAGGCTTACTGTGAAGAAAAATATTTAGTCAAAAATTGTGTAAGGAAAGTTTTGACGCGGCGAAAACCTGAAGTCTTTGAAGCTAGATGTGGCGTCTGGTGTTAATTACACTTGTGGATGTATCCGACCCATCACTAACTGCAAATGTTATTGGGGGAATTATGAGATATTGGGATGGAAGAATAGATCGATAAGTCTTTTTTAGAGTGGGTGGTTACAGTTAAGGGCTGTTGCTAGCATGGGAAATTATGAAGAGTTGTTCCTAGCCGCTTTCACAGGAAGGGCGTGTAGGACGCAAGTGGCTCGTTTTTCTTCCAATACAATGTGAGTGAGATTAAGCCCGCTAGCCCTCCAAATGGAATCTCGAAAGAAGGTAGCTTCTACGGCTACTTTACCTATACTAAATATCGTATCACTCCATAAGCAATCGCAAGATCCGATGTTAAAGAATAGCCATTGATTTAAGTAGAAAGTTCACTTCTGTTTGTTCAAAATTTCCATCATCAGCCTTTTTTTTAACCTTGCCACATAAATACTAGGAGTATATTCTAGAGTTTTAGTATTATTTGTGTAAATTAAACCTATATCCAAGATTAGTTGCTTACAGTATTTTTAATTTACATCACAAGTAATTACTCTTAAAAAAGGCGAAAACTTCCAATTTTTATTTCACTTTAATGTATATTATACTTTTTCGCTCAACTGATGATAATAGATAGTATTATCAACACTTTAAATACAGCTTCTGCAACAGTTCATGAGGTATATTAGCAACTGACTGTTCACTAGCCATTGTAGCTTTAGTAACCCTAAATAAAAGGGATCATTTGTATTACAAGCCCATTAAGGGAACCAGCTCTCCTAAAATATGTTTATCATGGAATTTAATTTTCATAATTAAATTAGTCCATAATCATTAACTTTTATCATTTCCTTAGTACGAGCATTGTTAACCTATTATTTTCGTTTAATCTTTCATGTTATGAGTAACAAATAGCTATAATAACACAATGTCATAAAAAAGTGTTATTTATTTTGTAGAGTGGATTAAATAGGTCCTGGTGCAGAACTTTAGTTAAAATCAAGAACATATAAAACTCAATCTGTCACTAATTTTAATATAGAAATAGCTATATTTAACTCCAGAAAAGATTATATTGAATGGTTTTTAAAATATTTCAAAATATATTTCCATAGAGAAATAATAGCGAAATAATTATTAAAAGGGTTTAGAATTATTAAAATCCAAAGACAACTCATGTTTGTCATTAAACACAACCTATTCAGTAAACCCCATGTGCTATACTGCTTACGACAAATCATGACGAGAAAATTATTGCTAAACGTAATTCAATGAACCTTTGGAATGTGCTCAATACTGAACCATAATCACATACGTAATGCTACACTTAGCATTTCACATGAACTGGTTAATGTACATAAGCTTTAATGCTTGGACTTTCACGTGAAGTGCAAATAAGAGCAACGAAAATATTATTGCACCTAGACTCTTGAAAGCCTCATACTCTACATCTCACTTTCTAATAAGGATAACACAAGTACTGTAACACCTGGACTTTGGAGACGGTCTGAATTGAGTATTAGTGAAACTAAGGATGGCACAATTATTGTTACATATAACCATTCTTAATCAATTACAACTCTCGTGGTCTTCTGATTACTGAATAATAAAGATTCCAAACTATTGCTACAACTACACTGTGATAAGCTTATTTTCCTGAACTTTTTACCAACATTAGGTGGGCTATAGAACGTTATATAAATTCCTAAATATTTATTCTAAGAGAATGTTAGTAAACTTTAAATATCCATATTCGATGATTGTGATTGCGAATGGTAATAATCTGACAACAGATTAAACCATACTTATTAAACGTGTAAAGTGCAAAATATTTGACAATGTGATCAATTACTGCCTAAGGGATGCTGCTTGAGACAAACGTTACCATACTGAAAGAATGCCAGAATAGTCGACATTAAACTCTGCGATATTCTTTGATATTTTATAATGTTCGGAATATTAGCAGTAAATGTATGTAGTTAAAATATATTGGCTTTGAGTATTTTTTTGTGATTAGGTGTTACCCTTTAAATAAACTAAATTAAAAACGACTTTGTAGAGTGGTGAAGAGAAGTTCTCATAATCGTTTTTCCTCTTCATTGACTTTTTTCATATCATACTGAATTTGTCATATTTGTACATTCCAGTGCTTAATATGATAATCAACACAGGACGTTAGACATTATGTTTGACGCAAAATAGGGTACAGTTGGTCATGTTTCCCAAATAGAGAACTCAAAATGAGAATCTGCTTCGCTTAGTATTACTTTAGGAAAAATCTTAAGTTCGAAGTACATTGTTTAACTGTATCTTTTATGTTAATTAAAATTTTACTGTCGATTATACAACAAAAATAAGTAAATAAATACTGGTCATCATTACCGTTTTCAATTTCTCTTCTCATCATTACGCCAACAAGAATATGTTTGTCAATTTTTTTAATAATTTGTGAATTTTACAGTATTATTTCGCATATATTAGGTATATATATATATATTTGGGTATTATTGAGTATATATATATATATATAACTCAAATCTGTCTACAAAGTTTGTAACTGTCTGACCACATGCAAATAAAGATTTTAATAAAGCCAATGAATAACTTTCATATAAATAAATAAAGTGGTCCCTTCAATATTTACTAGCCTAAAAGATTATTTAATTTAATGCACTCACAAAATTAGTGACGTGAAGTTCGGGAGACAAAATGAGAAATTATAGCATATTTTGTATTTCATTCTATTCTATATCTTATCTCAGCGTGGATGTTAGTACTTACACGTTCAAAAGAAACCCTAGTCGGATTCCGGAACGAGCTTCTAAGGCTCCTCTTTTAATATGGGGCTAAAGTTTAAAGTAGATTATGAATAAAAAAAGTTATATAAGCTATATAAATCCTTCATTTCATTCATCCTAGATCCTGTGTGTTTTCCCCTCTAAATACAAAATATTATTATTTTTTAATCCTAAATATGTAAATACTATATAGTAAACTCGTTGCCTAGTAATAAACTACTTCGTCTAGTTTATAAAAGAAAAAGACTACTTACACAATCCCTACTAGTAATCTAACTAGTTAATTACTTTAATTTAGTTTGGAATAATTAGTTCTCCTTTTCAGAAAGGAGAAAATAAGAAAACATGACGTCATGATTATGACGATGGCAACTATTTTAATCGCACTTAAAAGGCTTTAAACATTAATGTCGTACTTAAACTAACAAATAAAGAGTAAAAAATAAAATTCTCACTTAATTTGACGCCATTTAGATATCGATGACTTTAGCAAATTCAAAATACCAAAATAGTAAATATTTTTATTTTGTAAAAGAGGATAACATAAGTTTTCAAACACTAAATTAGGCAATAGCAATCCCTTTTTTAAAGAATAATAAATTTATAAAAAATATATTTTAGAGAATAATAGACTCCTTTTTTAAATTACATTGAATTTATACAAGGTATTGGATTGTATCTTATCCTGAACTATTTTAATTTGTGGAAACACGGTAACCACATTATATACCCATATAAATAATAAATGAAAGTCACTTACATATACAATTTCAAAGTGACTAACTTTCGATCATTGTATAGCCCAAAGTGAATGTTCTGTGTTATCAAATGAATATTAAACAAGCTTAAGAGTTCTTCGCAGTATAAGGGCCTTTACTTATGTTAAAAATGAAGATTTTTATACCTTGTTGATAGTGGTTATAACACCCACTGTACGTTTGAAACATATTTAGTGGTACAACACCCACATCCTTAAAACACATTTATAGTATCAATTTGTGTTTGTATAGTTATAACATTTAAATGTATTAAATTATTTGTATTGAATTCATGGCCCCAGTTTTTATACCATTACTTGATCTATCTTCGTCAAGAGTCAAAGAAAACTAAATATACAGTAATTCATTTTATAATGTAACATAAAATTATCGAGCTATGAAAACTTGTTTTGTACGAACGATTTAAAAATTTTTTTGGATTATTTTCCTTCAATTTCGAGTTTATAAACATTTTCCGTTTATACATTTATAAATATACACTCCAAAAGTATACTTTTTAAATCTCTGAGGCCTTTCGTGCTGAAGTAACACATCATCTCGGCCACATAACTGAATAAAAGTGGTTACATTAATAATATAAACAATTTTGTACTAAATAAAAACATATTTCATTAATGTTGTAATTAAACATTGTATGTATATATGTATATATATATATATATATATATATATATATATATATATATATATATATATATATATATACATTTACAATAAAGTTTATATTTAGTTAAATCACATACAGTTACGGTGAATTATTAAAAGGCAAAGGTTAGTTAATTACTAGATTATTTGAGTTATTGTTTATAAAAAATGTTTCATATGAATCGAGGAGTATATTTTTTGGATTTCTTTTAATAATTTTGCATCGCAAAAAGAATATTTTACCCTACTTTCTCTATTAAAGATAGGTATTATTTCTTAAAATCACAAAAGATTTAATGATCGAAGAAGATGTATATCCTGTATCATTTGATGTTAAATCTTTAGCCAAGCGTACCTATTAAAGATCAAAATTATCGAGGACTGGGAGATTTCATTAAATTGAGAAAAAAATATTGTTAACACATACATTATCTTTTTTTCAATTTAAAAAATTATATTACAAACAATTTTATGGTACTGCTATTGGAAATCCATTTTCATGTTTTATATTTCTCAGTACATTTTTAAGTCATGTAAAAGAAACAATGGATTATTTTCTTAGAATCTGGAAACAAATGTTTATGATGTTTTCAACAAAAAACTAAACCTTCAAATTGTTATTAATTCTCTCAATTCTTTTTACCGTTCAATAAAATTCACTTTTTACATAGAAAATAACAAATTACTCTCGTTTCTAGATTGATTAATTATGAAAAATACTACTGGCCATTTTGAACGCCGTATATACAGAAAACGAATATAAAAAAAGATTCATCCTATTTGATTCATTTCACAACACTCCTTCACAAAAAAGAGCAGGTTTTCAATATTTAATCCGTCGGCTTTTAAATACACAACTATCAACAGAAAATTATAAATAATAAAGTAAGGAAAAGAAAGGAAATTGCGTGATTTCATGGCTAAAAACTGACATGATTGACAATATGGCAAATAAGAAAAAGAAAATACTTAAAAGAAATTCTAGAACCACTATCTATCAAATGAAATGTAAATAATCTTAATTTGAGTAATCACAATTTGATTACACTCTGTCCTCTTAATCATGGACACTGAAAAATGGGTACATGACGCATGAAGCTATGCACTTTGACTTTGAATTTCACCAAAATTGGTCTTAAATAGTCAAAAGTTAGTGAATTGATTTGACCTATTCAATGAAATGCTATGTTCTATAGAAATTGCTGGCAAACCCGCAAGAATGTGCTTGTCAAATATAATGTTTTCAAAACGTATGAGTCCTATACTAAGCAGTTGCAGTTTATATTTTAATTTAACATCCCAAATTGAATATTTTATAATATGCTATAAAAAATATGTGTGTCAAATGTTTACCTTCTAGGATGTCAAGAAGTTAGAAAATTAGTGACCAGTTATTGAGTGAATGGGGGCTTTGCCTTGTATATACAGAGATATACAATTTATACTTATTGTACATTGTTGTACTTATCAGTAACGTTATAGAAATACTACTACAAGTGTTCAACGGCTGATGTCTTAAAAATACTTTTTCAGCACTGAAAGTAATTTTGACTCAGTTCCAAACCTATCCTTATCATGACTTTCCCGAACTTCGTTTATATAAATCAATCCAAACAAACGCCATTGAAACTCGACAATCAGTTTGATGGAGGCCGTGTCAAGGGATGGTGAATCCACATTCAATCCAATTTACAAATGGTGAGGTTTATTCTCTTGAATGCAAAAAACAACGCAAAACAGCTTTTGAATGAAATGTAACTGGCCTCTCTATGCATATAAACGTTGTTAGACAACCTTTGTTGATTTAGTTTAAAAATTTATTTTAAAAGTGCATAAGATTGCATTCTATATTTAAGTCAATGATATAATAACAACACTGCTGTAAGTAGAAAGCAGATGTAACTAAGCCACAGAATTACAGTAAGCAACGCTTTAATTAATTTGTCGTTAACTATATTGTTAGTTTGAGCATAGTTATGTAATTGTTACTAAAATTAAGGTTATATCAGGTGCTGATATAGAAGGTGGACAGATAAGCAACCGATCAAAAAAGCTGGCTACCCCGCTCCCTAAAATGTACGTTGCAGTGGTTTTCAGTATCCATTCCGGCCTTCAAATAATGGCTATGTTCCTCTTAGATTATTGTAAAGCCTAGTAATTTTGCAAAACTCAGTTTTAACCAACGTTAAATCTTCTCAAGATCACCTGTCGCTTATCAACTTCCACTGAAATCGTATCCAAAATCTTAAGTTTATAACGATATGTCTTACTACTTGTAAGTTATAATGGCATATAAATTTACTCAGTTGAAATATAAATTAATTTATTTCGAAGTGTACTCGTTTATATCATGTTCATTCATCACACTGATGTACAATTGTACACTAACTTCCACTTAAATCCCATGGATTAATATCCACCATTATTGATGTTGATGTCACTTATTTAAAGTTGAGGCTTCATGAGTTATAGTGTGAATATAACCTAAAGCAGAAACTAAATTTGACTTTTGCCTGTCAGAAAATTGGTTCATCTAACGCTCAACCTATTAACAGTTTTAAAATCTGGCAATAGTTAAGAAATTTAATTTACTTTTCAGTTGTAGTAATGTAAAACGTTGTTTCTAAACATGATCTTAAAATTTCTTAAAACTAAATATGTATATTTAATAGAATAAGTTATATCAAACTAAAAGTATCAAAGTATAAATATTAGGTACAATGGCGTAACAAAGGCATTGATTTCAAGACAGATTACTCCTGCAAGAAGTACTATCATTCTCGTATGTTGTAAATCAGTGTAGTGTTAGTAGCTTTCCACTGCTTGGGACGATATCTTGATAGGCAGGATATGAGATTGTTCTTGGAAATGTTCTAAAACAATAAATCCATAAAACGTGGTCCAAATATAATTAAATATTTAAAATATAATAAAATGGTTATGGTTTTGCTATTCAATATAACAAAATTGGGTATGATTTGATCCAATAGTATATTTTGCCTTGTTTTCTAACCTAGAAAATGTGTATTAGTTCCGGGAAGCCTAATTCTGACAAATGCGAACTAACTAAAGTGAGGTTTATATCAGTCTTTAAATTTATAGTAAAAGTTAGATAGTACCATTGCCTTTTCAATCTAATATTTGATAAAAATGCATAGTTAAAACTAATTTAACAATGACACTAAGCGTTTTTATCTTTATATACAGAAAAACATTTTTAATCATTTATAAATTGAATTGTTAAGTTAGTTGTCCAGCCCAGCAAACTTTCATCAAATACTTTTTCTCACCGACAATTTAAAAGGCGGTGTTCAGTTTCAAATTCTGATCCTATGACTTAGAAAATTGTTTAAGATAGACTAGTACTTGCCTAATCGCTGAAATAAAAAAACAGTGAAAAGTAATTGCTATTCCTTACACATTCCCAATCACTATCAATGAACATAAATTGAAAATAATAAACAATTTTTACTCAAACCAGATGGTTACATTGGACATGCTCCTTTTAATTAATGTATCACAACTTTATCATATCAAAGGCTAGTGGGGCGTAGTCCGGGGAGATGTTGGAGATAATAATATGACAATATACACCTGAGGGATCGTAAGAATGACCGTGTAAAATTTTAGTACACTCGGTTGGATATTATAAGCGTGAAAGCAAAACAAAGGCACTTCCCGATGTATAATATTAATAGGTTATTTACAGGCTGTCTCATAATTCTCTGGACAAAGGTATAGCACGTAATTTAAAACTAAAATATTTCGCCATATGAACATTGGTCTCCCATGCTTAGTTTTCCATCTGTAGGCTATAACTGTATGTGTTATTTATAAAGAATTTATATTAAATGAAAATAAACTATACCAAAGATTGTTCAAATTTTTATGATAATAAGACCAGTTACAGAAAAATATCACGAAATTACTTTATTATTTTTTAAAGGGATGTAAATAACACGTTGAATATCTTTAAAACAAGCAGTTTCTTAAGAATAAAATGTGAAGCAGATTTTATAGAATTTAACACAAATCAAATTAGACTGAAACAATTGAAATAGAATAATAAATATTTGATTTAGAGCAGTTTGACTGTGACAATAAAGAGCTTACATTGAGGTTCTCAGTGAATATCCAACAATACAATACTGAATAAACAGCAGTAATCAATATTGTAGTCACGTTAACCTAGAGGAAGAGTTAAGGAAGTTTACATACAGTCCACGGTAAAGAGCAATACACTTCAACTTTCTTTGTAAAGTGATGCAGAGTGTAGAGTACTGCTTCAGAGGTAACACTCTGTCTGTATACTAGTCAATTGAATAATATAAATACATACATACATGTACACACACGTATATATATATATAATTTATTTCAATAAACATTGAATCGCAAAAAGTACTTGCTCCGCCGGGTAGTACTTTTTGCGATTCAATGTTTATTGAAATAAATTAAATTCGGCTATTGCCATTTATACAAATTTAATGAATGTATATATATATATATATATATATATATATATATATCGGGTTTAATATAATTACATACACTATTTTGTTTTCTTATCCTACTAAATTATTGTAATCTGAAATTGCTCTACATATGAATATTAAGGGAACACGAATGTTTATTTTACATTGGTTGGGTAATATATCAAAGCTTCGTTAGTATCCTACCTTTACATAACAAAGTGAGTTTCAATATTTTCTACAAAATTTGTATATTATTCAGTTGCACACAGCTAAACGTGTACCGAACATGGACTAAAAGCACCGTTTGAACTTGTCGACAAAGTTTGTTGCTTATAAATTAACCCGGCGGTTCTCCGCTCCCCAGTTCACCATTGTTACACAGAACAGAGAGTGTAATGTGCTGCCATATAGTGTAGTGTTAGCCACCATTGTGTTGGTACAACTACCTCAGTTGTTACTGGAATAGATTATCACCTACAGCACACTTAGGGTCGGTCAATTGAGTTTGTTTTGGTGTTTGTTCCTTTGTGTCTTTACTGCAGTGTCAAAACTAGGTTAATAATTTAGATAGCTGGGAGTATGAAACCTGGAATAATTTGTAACGCTTTTTATACATTTTATTTGCACAATGTACATTTATAGTTCATTGAATTCATCATCAGGTACTTGCAGGTGAAGGTAAATAAATAATAGAAAACAAATTGACATATATTTTAAACTACTTTGGTGGCTAAATTTTGTATTTGATTCTATCTGTGATTAATTTATATCGTTTAAATTCTATCATTTAATACAACTATAAATGTGTTATAGGTCACTAATATAATAGTTAAATATCTTTAAACACTTGACAGACTCTTAACATGACTAAAAACAACTATTACTGTTGATATTTAAAGTTTAACACATTCACTGTCAATAAATACTTACAGGCCTATTAAATTCAGTTAATGATGTTTTAATGATGTTAATGTTCTATAGCCCTCATAACTGAAGTAGAAATGCCAAGAACTTATAGTTACTAGAAGGTAGGAGTGAAAATACGAGTACTTGTGTAGTTCTTATAGTATAGGAAATGTTAAAGCGCGTTGTATTCCAGAGGGTGTCATATAATAAGTTGCACGGAAAATTTTCATATATTTAGTTTTTCGGATCTTTATTTTAACACCTGCTAAAGTATTTCTTGGTTACAATTTTTCTACAGTAAAATAAACAAAATAATTTTTAAAACCTTTAAAAATAACATTAGGTGAGTTATTTCTGTAATTAAAGCAGACTACCATATCTAAGTACTCGTACTCTCTATTACATGATCTTGATTAACTAAAGTTGCAAATGAAAGATACTCTTTGGCGGTTGACGTGGGCAAACTGTATATCTACTAGATCCCGTATATAAGTGTTAATTATACTATTATAAGAATTTCAAATGATATATTATGTAATATACTGTAAATAGAGGGTGGAGCGCGGTAATTTGATGATTTGGAAATGAAATAAAAAAATTATGAACCTTAGAAAAATTATTTTTTATTTTAATTATATTGAACAGTAAGGGTTTTAAATTACATGGTTTTAAATAATGTATCTGGCAAATGTCGACCATCGGCATCCACACACTGCTGCATACGTTTTCTGAAGTTTTCATTAACTCTAACAAGCATGTCGACTGGTATTCTGCTAATTTCAGCCTCAATATTGTTCCTTAGGTCTTCCCAAGTGTTGGGACGGTTGATATACACCTTCGACTTCAGGTAACCCCAAAGGAAAAAATCGCATGGGGCTAAGTCTGGTGAGCGTGCCGGCCAGTTTACATCACGCCTCAAAGAGATAAGCCGTCCAGGAAACATTTGCCTCAAACAATTCATGGTAACCCTCGCTGTGTGTGCAGTGGCACCATCCTGTTGGAACCATGTATCCTCTAACTGCATTGCCTCATGAGCCAGCTGAAAACAATCTTGTATCATAGTCAAGTACCGTTCGGAGTTCACAGTTATGGCACGACGGTTATCCTGAAAAAAGTATGGGTCAATTATGCCTACTCGTGATATGGCGCACCACAAAGTGACGCTGTCCGAATGCAGAGGTCTCTGGTGGACTTCTCTGGGGTTTGTTTCACTCCAGTAGCGCATGTTTTGCTTGTTGACACACCCACTGAGGTGAAAATGTGCCTCATCAGAAAGAAACACAATTGCGTCACGCGGTATAGTTGCAAGCATGTCTTCACAAGAAAGTACGCCGTGTCAAATAGTCCCGTGCTGACAATTGAATGGACCACGCACATTTTATATGGGTGAAATCTCAGTTCATCATGAAGAATCCGGTGGAGAGAACGTCTTGATATTCCAAGAGCAAGTGATTGCTTCCCAGCAGAGCGTTTTGGAAATTGCAGTACTGCTGCTCTAACTCTATCGATGTTTTCCGGTGTTGTAATCCTTCTCTGAGGTCCCCTTCGTACACATGACACATTCCCTGCTGTTCTAAATGCAGTTACCCAATTTAGAATTGATTGCCGACCAGGAACACGTCCTCGTGGGGGAACAGCAAATCGTAAACGAAAAGCACGCTGCACTGCAATGATCGAGTGGTCATTTGAAAAACACGCTTCAACACAAAACGACCTCTCCTCTCGTGTCCCACTGCATGATGGCAACTAGAAAGCGGAGGAATACAAATCTCCCGTCAGCCACTATAAGCCACGCCCACTCTCCCCTCTCTTCGACCAACAGTGCCGCCACAGCCTGCAGTGCAAAAAAGCAAATTTCCGCGCTCCACCCTGTACAAAAGATTTATTTTATAATGCATTCTAACGCATTGCAAAATTGTGGAGTTTGCGCTGAAAAACTACCTAAAACTGGTATCTAAGAATTGTGCTTAGGATTTGGTAATGGTATTTATCTCGATTCTTGTAGAATGAAGGGGAAAACTTTGAACAATAAGTCAGCGTCCACTCAGGCAGTGTGTAAACTGCAGAAAGCAGAAGAACGGCTCAATATCTCAAGTTGATAAGGAACAGAACCAATTCGACCTCCTATCCTGACAATGATTTTGAGATTAGTAAGCAGTTTATGTTTGTAAAAGTCAATTCTAGCCAAGATCACTTCTCTCGTGGGCAGGAGATCAAATTTAGACAGCAAACAAGCATGAATAACCGACAATTAGGATTTTTTTTTCTAGCAGAAGTATTAGCTTTCTGTACTAAAAAGGGAGGACTGAAAGTTAGAGTGGATATTCGGGAGAAACGAGAAAAGTCAAATAATATTAAAAATTAATAGCCTCTCTGTTTATTTGGCCGATATAGACCAGTATTAAAGACGGTTAAACCTAGAGGTTCACGGGTAGAAGGGGGTTGGTATTCCGAAGGAGCAAAATCTCAACGCTCTGCTCCAAAAAGTTGCTAAGGACAACAGTGTGTACTGCATACCCGAAGAATTCATCAGGCACTGGTCTTCAGCAGAGGAGGAACAGAAGAAAGGCAAAGATAAGTAACGTTTATTTTAGTAGACCTATGTCCCTAGCACAGAAATTTGCATAAAGGCGCTAAACTTAGAGCTAATTATAGACTTGTATGGTTCAGTGGTGGGCGAATAAAAACAAAGAAATGGAACATGATGTGTTTGTAACCAAAACTTGGGGTGCTCTCTATGACATCATGTAATCCTAAATCTGATAGTTATAGTAGTCCTAGTAGTATTAGAACTCCTGAGTCGGCAGTAACTCATTGGGATAACATTTTTTTCAGTATCAGAGCGGAAGAGATCATATTTTCGTGTATAATATTTTTTCATTTGCATGGTGTTGCTATTTGTTGTTAGCAGGTATCTGTACAGCTGTGTGCAGCATACTGATCCTACAGAATTGTAATTTGTTTAAATCTTTTGAGATTTTTCATACTTCATCTACTGTTATATCTTTTAATTATACTAATACAATTATAGACATAAAAAGTAATGAATTTGTTACGTATAGCTTTGTTGATATTGTTTAGAATTCATCGATGTTCTGGTAAAAAACCTAACACAAATTAGTCCTAATAGTGTTATAATTCATGGTTATTTATTTCAGGTGTTATTTCAATTTTCTAGTATTATTTTGTTCTTTTGCCGTTTTATTTTACAAGAATTTTATCTAAAGTGATATTTATTTATATACTAGCCTGGGATAGCCAACACTAGTAACGTAACTGTCTCTCTGCGCATAAACATATACATGACACATTTTCGTACATCAACCCCTAAAATCTCCGGCACTTAAAACCTTTTTTAACTACGTGACTAAAAATTTCTCTTAGGTTTATGTAAGAACTGTCATGTAATAATTAAATAACAATGTCTATACAAGTGTCAAACTCTCAATTTTTAAACTAAACTCGGCTCCAGACTCGTTTGGCTACAGTTTTAGTGGAACTAAACTAAAATTTTTAATATGAACACATCTAAAGTTTTGTAACTGGTTGCAGTTAATTTTTATTGTAAGTAAGTAGATTAAGTTTAAGTGAAGACCAAAGAGTGTCCAACGTCTCTTAACAATCTAATTTAGCTTTATATGTATTTATACGATTGATAGCGTAATATCTAAGAATCTAATATATTAATTATTTACGTCTCATTTAATTTAAGAAGGCTAAATCTAACATGGAAACTCAATCAATCTATGTGGTTTAATTCCTTTTTTTTCTAAAATACGTCAAACATCTGTATACACGTTTCTATAAAATTGTTCTTAACAGAAGTTATATTGTTTGAAAGGAAGTTTTGTTTCCTTTGTATATCTTATCTACAGTTGACAGCAGCAACCTAAGAGGCTTAGTGTGATGCAGATACACAACAAAGCTTATCCGGTCTGTTTCAGATGAAAAATTGTATTTTTACATTTATCTTGCAAGACTTATCAAGGTATTAGAAGTATATTTTTTTCTTAAAAAATAAAACAGTATTTTGTTAGTAACAATAAAACTCTCCCCTTGTTATTTATTAGCGTATTATTCTATTGAAATATGCCATTATTGTTATTTAATAAACTAACCTAT